>NW_004955468.1:755030-766092 GCF_000276665.1 Chinchilla lanigera | reverse complement strand
CAGTCCCCCGGGTCCCGCCCCCGCCCCGCCCCTGCTGGGCCTCTCCGCGCCGGGGTCGCAGGAAGGCGGGGCCGGGCGTCCGAGACCCACCTCGTCCGGAATCTGTAAGGAGCGAGCGCGGGGTCAGGGCGCGAGGAGGCCCCACCGCTCACCGCGCGGAGCCCACTCCCGCCCCTGCACGCCTCTCAGGCCCTTCCGTCTTCCTGGGGCCCCCTGGTCCTTCATTCTTGTTTGAACCTCTGGCCCCAGTCCCGAGCCAGACCCCCTTGGACCCTCCCCAGCCTTCCTTCCCTCCATCTGTCCCCTCAGATCCTTTCTCAGCCTTTTTAGGGAGTAGAGGTGCTGAAGGCTGAACTGAGAGAGCCTTTGTACAGAGCAACATCTCAGCCCTTTTTATTTTTTTTTTTTTTGAGACAAGGTCTCGATTAATTGCTCAGGTTGGGCTCAAACTTGGGATCCTCCTGCCTCAGCCTCCCAGAGTGCCGAGGTGATTGGCCTGTTCCATCATGCCAGTTCCTTCTCGACCTCCTTGGTCCCCTCCTCCCCTCTGGCTGCGCAGTCTTTGGTTCCTCGCTCTGAGTCCTGTGGCTCCCCTCTCCTCTCCGCACAGGGTCCCCTCCTCAACCCCGCGTCCCTGCCCCCTCCCCGGGCCTCACCTGGAACACGTGGAAGCCAACAGTGAGGTAGGTGAGGCCCTTGGCCCTCAGGCACCGCCGGTTACGCTGGATGAGCGACAAGAGGACTGTGCATTTGGGGGTACGACCCCCCCTCGCAGGGCCCCTCGCCCCTGCTGCCCCCCAGCCTCCCCAGGGCCCCCCTTCATCGTCGTCGTCGTCGTCCTCCTCCTCGTCTGGCTCCAGCAGCGTAAGGCGGAACTGGGGATTGGTCCAGAAGGTTTCTAGGAGGGGAGGAAGAAGTGGGGTCCGCAGGCTGCCAAGGCCCCGCCCTCAGCACGCCCCGCAGGGCCCCTCAGGCCTCACCAGCGCTGGGCTGGCTCCCGCCGGAGTTGAAGCCGCGCACCCAGCGGCCCTGGAAGGTGTGGATGTGCCAGCCGCCCCCCGCCGGGCTGGGGCCCAGCACCTCCGGGCTCAGGGAGCAGATCTGGACCGTGTTGAAGTGCTGGAGGAAATCCTGCAGCTCCATCCTGGAGGGCGCCCCAAAAGCTCAAGACCCCAGAAGTGGCCCCCAATCACAAGGCCTCTCAGGTCCTTACTGCCAAGTACCCAGAAATCACCAGCCCCTGTAGGTGCCCCAGGAGTCCAAGTCTTTGGAAATGCCCCACAGACCAGACTGCCCCCAAATATCATCAGATGGCTTTTATAAAACCGGAAGAGCCAGGTATGATGGCACATGCCTATTATCCCAGCCCCCTAGAAGGCGCTCGTGTTTGCACCCAGCCTGGGCAACTTAGTAACTTAACAAGCATCTAGTTAGGTTATAGAAGGGCTGGAGGCGGGGCTCAAAGCAAAGGCCCTGGATTCAATCCCCAATACTGAAAAAAAAAAAAATACATTAAGACCCCAGTATCAACAAGTATCCCTCAGAATCTCAATATTGCCAGATCTCAAGAAATGTCCTAAATGTCACTAAACCATACCGAAATCCTACCCGCCCCCTTCGACCCTCCAGCGCTTACTATGGCTCCAGTTCCTTCATCCTTGACCCCAATGTTACTGCTGCTGCAGGCAGTTTCTAACTAGGATGCATCCTCACAAATCTCTCCGTGTCCCTTTTACCCTGTTCCTCAGTCCCCGGACCCAGGGGCCCTCGCAGAGGCAGAGCTGGGAACCCAGAACTCACCAGAACTCCCCGTCCTCCTTCTTCACCAGCAGGGCATCTCGCCACTCCGGGGGCAGCGCGTCCCAGCGTGGGCAGCTGGAGACACCGGTGTGAGGGGCAGCGTGGGGGACCCCGCCCCCCACCCCGCGGCCCGTCCCACCTGTCACTCCAGGCCCCGGACCACTCCACGCGGCCCCATGGATTCCGCAGCCGCAGCAGCCGCACCTTGGTGAAGCCCAGGGACACCTGAGGACGGCACGGTGAGTGGCAGTGGCGCCTGGCCACCCCACCGGCTCACCCACAGGGACAGCTCACCTTGTGCGTGCCCGTGACCGAATACGCGTGTCCCTTCACCAGCCCCTCCTCCGTGCGGTACTCGCCCCGGTCACTCTGAGCAGAGGACAGGGGACAGTGAGCTCAAGGTGGAGGACAGCAGGAGCTGCTTCCCTCAGGCCCCCAACCCCCTGCCACCACCACAGCTCAAGCGGCCCAGGGCTCAGAAGAGGGGTGTGAGGGAGGTGGGGAGGAGATGGAAAGGAGCGCTAGCTGCAGAGACCAAGACCAGGGAGACACAGAGACAGAGCCTCAGAAACCAGGTACAGGGTTAAAGAAGTGGGCGAGTGAATGAGTTAGACCAACTCAGTGAAGACACGGACCTGGGCGTCGTGGCACACGCCGGTAAACCCTGCACTCGGGAAGGCTGAGGCAGGGAGGCCAGCCTGGGCTACAAAGTGAGCTCAAGGCCAGCCTGAACTCTGAAATGCATAATGAAACCCTATTTCAAAAAAGACAAAAAACAACAACAAAAAAAAAACAAAGATGAAGAAGAAGATGAAGAGGAAGGAGAAGAAAATGACCAGTGTGAGTGTGTGGTGGGGTCAAAGAAAAGCACATAGCCGGGAATACAGCTCAGTGGAACGTGCCTGCCTGGCAAGCATGAGGTCCTGCGTTTGAGTCCCAATACCAAAAAAAAAAGAACACATGACCCAGGCTAAGCCAATAAGCTCATGAGGATCCATCCTGGTACTGTTGTTGAAATTCTCAAAAACAGCTACTCTTTTTATTTTTACATGTTTACCCCTGTGGTGGGGAGGTGTGCCTGCAGCTATTGGAGGTCCCCCTTTGCACCTATGATGGGACAGCCTGCCCCAGTGCAACTAACCCAGAACCAGGATAGAAAAACACCTTCGCAATAGCCTCAGAACACCTAGATCCAGCTGTGCCTGAGGCTTGTCTTGTTAGGAGCGCAAATAAATTCCTCCTAACTCGCTGCAGTTTGGTTTGTGAGGGAGAATGAGTCAGTGGCAGAAGCTGAGAGGAAAAGACAGGAAGCTCCCGCCCCCGCCCGTGTGTGCGGCCTTCGGGCCGAGTGGGAGTCCCGCTCTCACCAGGGCAGTGGCGCCCACCAGGGACTCCTTGGCCAGGGCGTGGCGGAGGGCGGAGAAGAGGCCGGGCGTGTTGCCTCGCAGGTAGAGCACCTCGCCCACGCCGCCCGTGAAGTCCACAAAAGCCTCGTTCATGTGGCCGCCTCGCATGACCTCGTAGGAGCCGTGGAGCCTGGGGTGGGGGCGGGTCTGAGGCCGGCGCCGGCTTGCAGCCCGCAGCAGCCTCAGCGGGTGTTGGTGGCAGCGCAGGCCGGAAGCCGAGATCTGGACCTGGGGCCACCAGGACTGTAGGGTTTGGGCGCCCTGCGGCGGCCGTGCAGCGCCGCGCCTGAGTCTCGGAGAGGTCGGCTTTCGGGGGGCGCCTGGTCAGGCACTGCAGACCCTCAGCACGAGAGGGGATGATTTGAGGGTCTCAGGATTACAGCCAGTACCGGCGGGGGTACGTGGATGTCCCAGTGGACGAGAGACGGTCCGAGATTACAGGTTCTCGGATAAATCAGGGCCCTACGTGAGACTTCAGGGTCCTCAGGAACTGTGGGCTCGGGGACGCGGGGAGAAGGAGGCGCTCCGGACCTCAGGTCCTCGGGCCATATTGTCAGAGGAAGGTGCAGGCGGGTGTGGCTCGGTTCGGGGTGGTGGGAGCTGGGGCCCCCTGTGACTTGGGCCTGCTGCTGGGTCTCGGGGCGCGGCTGGGGCCCGGGTCCTCACTTGGCGTAGGCCTTCTCCAGGAGCGGGGCCCAGAACTCGTGCCGCTGCTCCGAGCGCACGAACATCAGCTTCCCCTCGCGCACCGGCAACCTGTCGTCCACCACGACGTCCACCCAGCGGCCGAACTGCCAGAGCTGGCGGCGAAAGGGGCAGGGCCTGGGCTCGGCTTCCAGCCACCGCCCGCCGGCCCCCCACCTCTGCCCCGGCCCTGCCGTGCCAGCCCCAGAGCCCTAGAATTATTACAGCCCCAAGGGCACCAGGCGGAAGATGAAACCCTCGTCGCTGCAAGGCGGCTGGGCATGGACAGAGGAACCGAGCTGTACCTGGAAGTGGAAGATGCCTGCGTAGCCATCGCGGAAGCTCTGTCCAGGGGGGACCACCCGGTACAGGAGCCGAGGGTACAGCGTGAGCGAGGCGGCGGCCGCGAGGAACCAGCAGTTCCCTGGAGGAAAGGCCGGGCTGGGTGAGGGAGGCGGAGCTGCGAGGCCCCGGCTGAGACTCCCGGGCCTGGGACTCAAGGCGGGTCAAGGGGTCTCACCCAGGCTCCCCTGACACACGTCGGTCCGGCTCATGTCCTCGCAGATGAACTGGGGCTCATCACAAAACTCCTAGGGAGAGGGGCCGGGGATGTAGCTCAGCGGCACAGCACTGCCTGGCAGGCTCGCGGTCCTGACTTCCTGAGTTCCCAGTCCCCTCCCAGAAACCCTCCTAGGGGTGATGGGGGCTCCAGGTCAGCCCAGGAAAGGGAAGGAGGAGCAGCTGAGAGGGCAGATGCTGGGTCCCCTGCTTCAGGTGAAAGGTCCTTCAGCCTACAAAAGGTCACGGAGTCTGGGGGCAGTGCTTGGCTTCCCTGGGCCTCCCTGAATAGAGGACGCCAGGCCTGCTCCCAACCAAAACCCCCAGCCTCCTCGCGCAGACCCCGGGGTCCAGGCCCGGCCCCCTCCCGCAGACCCAGCCCCCACACTTTACTCTGGGCCTCTTCCATTCCACCCCTTTGGCCTTCTCTGAGTCCGGCCCCAGCCGGTCATAGCCAAGGGCATCAGGTCCAGCGGGGAAGTAGGGGTCGCGGAACAGGATCCCTGAGTCCAGGCAGGCTGCTCTGATCGCGTCGTAGCTCTGGCCCCGAAAGGGCTGTGGGTCCCAGGCTCCCGTCCCTGCATCTTCATCCACCAGCTGGATTGTGACCCTGCCGTTGCCGCACGCCATCCGGACACTCTGGGCTCCCAGATGGCCCCAGGTGCTTTAACTTCCTGAGTCACGGGGCGGGGCCTCCACCTGCACCCCGCTGGGGGGTCTTCGGCCTCTGTGCGGCCTCCTCCTCGTTAATATTAATTGATGGTTTGGCGTGCAAGGGAACAGGACGCCTCTTCAGTGGTTTCCTCCCTGCGGCGTGGGGCCTTCAGTTGTGGCCAGGGCAGCAGCTTAATGGGCTTGACCAGCAGCAGGAGGGGAGCTGGGCAGAGCTGAGGGAGGACCGGCGAGTGTCAGGAAGGAGGTCAGGTCAGTGTGGGGGTGTTTCCGCCTGCTTGTCCGTCCCAGTGAGAGCAGGGGCCACTGGGAGGGGAGCAAGGCGAAGCCCCCTCTGTGTCTCCATTCCTCAGACTCCCTTCACCTGACATTCGTCTCCTCCCCACTTCAGCCTCACTTTCTTTCTGACCCTCTGCTTTTTGTATGGCTTGTTTTGTTTTGTTTGTATCGGGAATCGAACTCAGAACCTCAAGCTTGCCAGGCAGGCTCTGTGCCACTGAGCTAAATCCCCCACTCTGACCCTCTGCTTTGGTTTGTCCACTTGTTTCTCCTTCTACTTCTCCTTCCCGTTCCCGTTCCCCTTCCCCTCCTTCTCCTCCTCCTCCTCCTCCTTCCCCTTCTCCTTCCCCTTCCCCTCATTCTCCTCCTCCTCCTTCTCCTTCTCCTTCTCCTTCTCCTTCTCCTCCTCCTCCTCCTCCTCCTTCTCCTTCTCCTTCTCCTTCTCCTTCTTCTTCTTCTTTTTGCTTTTCTTTTTTTCGATACTGAGAATCAAACTCATGACCTTGCGCTTGCCAGGCAGGCGCTGTGCCACTCAGCTCTACCCCTGGCCCTGTCTGCTTGCTTCTTGAGAAGGTTTCACTAAGTTGCCCAGGCTGCCTCAGAATTAGCCATCTTCCTGCCTCAGCCCCCTGGGTGCTGAGTTAACAGGTGTGTGCCACTGTGCCTGGCCTCCCAACTGTCTCCATCCTTCTCCCTTTGTGACCCACATGTGGTGCCTGGGTCTCTCCCTGGGGGACTTAGTTCATTCCCCTCAGACTACTGTCCTGAGCTGAGGAAGGCCGACCCCAGCCGGGGCAGCAGGGCAGGGGTCGGCCTTCCTCAGCAGGCAGCTGAGCACAAAGGGGCAGCTTTGTGCCTGCCAGTCCTGTGCTGGGCACCAGGGCCCCTGTGCCCATGATGCCCTGTTTTATCCACAGAGCCCCACGTCTGGGCAGAGGTGCATCTCCCCAAAAGACTCTGGAGCAATTGGAAGAAAAGGGAGAAGCAGGTTCAGAAAAGCCAGAAACCCACTCTTGGGGCCTCCGGTCCTAGCAGAGCCTAGTCATCTGGTGCACTCAGATGTCCCCAAGTCTTCCAGCGTCCTCCCTTCCTAGTAGGCCAGAAGATAGCGGCATGATCAAAACCTACCATGTAGCCGGGCGTGGTGGTGCACGCCTGTAATCCCAGCACTCAGGAGGCTGAGGCAGGAGGATCCTTGCGAGTCTGAGACCAGCCCAGGCTACAAAGTGAGCTCAAGGCCAGCCTGAACTGCATAGTGAGACCCTATCTCAAAAAAGACCAAAAAAAATACCCCAAAAAAACAAAAAACAAAAAACAACCTACCATGAATGCTTACATTTTTAAAATTTATTATAGTAAAATTTATTACATCGTCATCAAACCCCCTCAGAATCCCCCCTCTCCTCAAACACACTTAGCCACCTTCTTTTCTTTTTTTTTTTTTTTTCCAGTACCAGGAATTGAACTCATGACCTTGTACTTGCCAGGCAGGTGCTGTGCCGCTGAGCTAAATCCCCAGCCCTGGTCCTGCCACTTTCTGAAGCAGTTCTGGGAGTCCTCTTTCTTTTTTTTTTTTTGGTACTGAGAATTGAACTCAGGACCTTGTGTTTGCCAGCAGGCACTTGTGCCATTGGGCTATATCCCCGGCCCATGGAGTCTTCTTTCCTAACTGTCTTTAGTTGTGTAGTTGTGGCTGCCTTGACATTTACCTTTCATGGTCATTTTGACTATGGGGCAAAGCCGGAAGTCACACAGTGCCTGATCTGGTAAGTAAGGTGCATAAGGATAAAATATAATCTTATTTGTTTGTTTGTTTTTGAGATAAGGTCTCACCATGCAGTTCAGGCTGGTCTTGAACTCACTATGGGGCCTCGAACTCCCAGTGATCTTCCTGCCTCAGCCTCCCAAGTGCTGGGATGACAGGTGTGCGCCACCACGCCCAGCCACAATGTTTTTATGAGCCTGCTCTTCCATTGGATGCACTTAGCATCAACATTCACCATATTCTTTTTTTTTTTTAATCACACCTTGTAAAGATAAGGCTGGGGATATGGCTCAGTGGCACAGAGCCTGCCTGGCAAGTGCAAGGTCCCGAGTTTGATTCCCAGTACCAAAAAAAAAAAAAAAAAAAAAGGAAAAGAAAGTGTTTTAGCACCGGGCATGGTGGTGCATGCTTGTAATCCCAGCACTTGGGAGGCTGAGGCAGGAGGATCCTTGCGAGTCTGAGACCAGCCTGGGCTACAAAGTGAGCTCAAGGCCAGCCTGAACTGCATAGCCAGACCCTGTCTCAAAAAGACAAAAAAGAAAAAAGAATAAAGATACTCATGAAAGAGGACTTCCAGAAGTGCTTCAGAAAGTGGCAAGAACAATGGGACAAGCGTGTTCAGAGCAAGGGGGAGTATTTGGAGGAGATTAATGGCACTATATCTTTTACTGTAATAAATTTACATATTTGCCGATATTTTGATCACCCCATGTATTGTCCAAGCCCCCCGGCTGCACAGCCACGAAAAGGCTCCTAAGACAGCCGGACATGGTGGTGAACACCCATAATCATAGCACTCTGGGAAGCACAGGCAGGGTAGTTGCATGTTTGTGTCCAGCCCGTGCAACTTAGTGAGACTCTCATGTGTTTGTTTGTGTTTTGGTACCGGGAACCAACTCAGGATCTTGCGCTTGCCAGGCAGGCGCTTGTGCCGCTGAGCTATATCCCCGGCCAACTTAGTGAGACTCTGTCCCAAAATAAAACTTAAAAAAGCCTGGTGGCATAGCTCAGTAGAAGGCCCTGGGTTTAATTCCCAGTACCAAGACAAAAAGAAAACAGGTTTTCTTCCCTTAGAATTGCCAAGACCCAGCCCCCTACACACACACACACACACACACACACACAAACAAAGTGATAGGAGAGATTACAGCACATTATTGGGATTAGGAGCCAAGAGCACAAGTTCAAATTCCAGCTCTGCCACTTAGAGCTGTGTGTCTTTGGGCAAGTCACTTAACCTCTCTGTGCCTCAGTTTCTTCATCTCTACAACAGGGTTGATCACAAGCTCTTCTTTGGAGGGTTGTTGCTAGTATGTAGGAAGTGTTAAACAAGAGAAATGCCTCGCACAGAGTAGGTGCTCAATAAACATCATATGTCATTTGACCTTCTGAGGCTCTATCTGTGGTCCTGCAACTCTGCTGGCTCTAAACTGCTACATCTGTTACTTCCTGGGTTACCTCTGCCATCTGGCTGCCACCTGCCTTCCCAGGCCTCTAGGTCCAGCCCTTTCCTTTCATGTGCCCCTAGGTACCACTGCCCCTAGGACCAGGTATTTAATCAAACTGACTGACACCTCGAGTGACCCGTGAAACTGCCTGTTCCCTCCCGGAGTCGTTTGCCCACACGGCCCCCGCTTCACGGCCTGCCCGTCGATCAGTCGTAGGGTTCTGCTCCGTCCCAGAAGCAGGTGTTCCCTATCACACCCCACACTGCATGGGGGTACCGAATATGCCGGCACAAGACTGACCGCACTGCTAAACCTGCAGTGGATGCCCCGCTGTTTTCTTTCTTCCTTCTGCTCCCACCTCCAGTACTGGGGATCGAACCCAGGGCCCTCACACTGAGCCACCCGCCCTCCTTTGAGACAGGGTCTCGCCAAATCTCTAAATTGCCCGGGATGGCTCAAATTTGTGATCCTCCTTCCTCAGCCTCCCAGAGTGCTGGGATTACTGGCCTCCGCCACGACAGCCTGCGATAGCTGCTGCTTTAAGAGTCCATCATTTACGAGCCCACCAGAGCTCCCTTTTCCTGGAATGAGCGCCCCCATTATGTTCAGGGGTCGCAGGGGTTGCGGGGTGGCTCATTCTCAAGCCACGTGGCTCTGGGAAGGACTCCGTGTCCCCCGCCCCCCGCGGGGCTGCCTGATAATCAGGCTGCCAATCGGAGAGCCACAGCCCGGCCACACCCCTGACCACACCCCTGACCACACCCCTGACCACACCCCCTCTGGCCCCACCCCTCAGGCTGAGTCAGGTGGGCTCGGGGCGGGGCTTCCTCTGGAGTGGGCGGGGCTTCCTCCCGCCCGGGGCGCCGGCATCCAACCCGGCTGCGTCCTCAGGGGACCTTGCCAGAACCGAGGAGCTCCAGTGAAGCAGAACCAAACGATGGCCAGAGAAGGGAGCTCCAGGGCGCACAGAAGCCCTGAACCCAGCTGTAACTGAAATCAGACTCTTACATTAGAGGAGCCAGTAAATGCTGCTCTTCAAGCCTTCCTAGCTTTGTTTTACTTTTTTCACAACAACCTAAAGTAATCCTCCCAATTCAGTTCGCCTGAATGCTCCAAGCATCAGTCCTCTAGGACTGCGACACTTTCCCAGAGCAGGGTCTGGGGCCAGCTGACCGCGGTTTCCACCGGTACCTCCTTAATCTGCCTCACCAAGTCAGGACTGCACTTGGAGCCGCTGACTACGGAATAAAACCTCTACAAACTGTGAGCTGAAACAAACCAAACAAAACCCACTGCATCTAAGTCATTTTTAAAAGTCTATGTAGCCAGATGTGGTGGTGCACACCTGTAATCCCAGCACTTGGGAGGCTGAGGCAGGAGGATCGCTGAGTTCAAGGCCAGCCTAGGCCACATAGACAGTTTCTTGTGAACAAATGCTTTTTCATATTGTTGAATACAACTTTTTTTGTGGGGGGGTGGTTTGTCTTTTCTTCTGGTACCAGGAATCGAATTCACGACCTTGTGCTTGCGAGGCAGGCGCTTTGCCACTGAGCTAAATCCCCAGCCCCTGTTGAATACAACTTAACAAACACTTTCCCAGAATGGAACTCCTTCATAAGTCGGGGATTTACTGTATTTATAAAGCATTTACATTGCAATGAGTCTTATAAGTCTTATAAGTCAGCTACAATGATTTAACATATGTAAGTAGATGGGGACAGTTTACATGAAATTGCTATGCCGTTTATAGAAGGAACGTTAGCATCTGCAGATACTGCACTTCTGGAATCACCACCAAGGATGACGGTGAGCCCTAAAGAAACGCATTCACAGCCAGCCGTGGGGGCGCGTGCCTGTCATCCCCGCGCTCGGAGGCTGAGGCAAGATCATCGAAAGTTTAAGGCCAGCCTGAACTACATAGCAAAACCCTGCCTCAGAAAAAAGAAAAAAAATGGATAAAGAAATGCACACATATATGCAAGAATGTTCAGAGCAGCCCAGCTGTAAGGCAAACAAACAAACAGAATTGAAAAAAGCCTCAGATACAGTATGTGTTCTCAGCAAGAGGAGTAAACTGTGCTTGCTTCAGGCAAAGGTACCCAGCTCAGGAAACTGATGAAACTGCTGCTACAGAGGGGAATCTTGGAAACAATTGAGGCTGGGCGTGGTGGTGCCTGCCTGTAAACCCAGCACACAGGGAGGCTGAGGCAGGAGGACTACAAATTCAAGTCTAGCAACTTAGTACTGACTTTGCCAGGTCTGGTCTCAAAATTAAAAAAAAAAGTTTAAAAGGCTAAGTTGAAGCTCAATATGCAGGTTCTGGGTTCGAGCCTCAGTACTGGAAAAAAAAGAAAAGAAGAGAAGACTTCTTTTTTTTTTTTTTTGGTACTGGGAATCGAACTCAGTTTTCCTACAGTGGACCTTGCACTTGCCAGGCAGGTACTTGTGCC
>NW_004955468.1:746967-754650 GCF_000276665.1 Chinchilla lanigera | reverse complement strand
GATCCTCCTGCCTCAGCCTCCTGAGTGCTGAGATGACAGGCGTGCATCATCACGCCCAGCTAATACACTTATTTTCAAAGTCCTTGTTACAGAAATTTCAAACAACAGAAGCAGTCAGAACGACCTCATGAGCTCCCATCCTGCATCTTCTGACTTCAATAGTCTGATTCTGCCGCCCGGGATCGGCTTACTCTCCACTGGAGCACTTTCGATACAAATGCCAGACAGCGCTCACGGCCGCAGTAAATACTGCTGAATATCTCTCTGAAAGCTAAAAACTCTTAAGGAACACTAATAGCCGAATATCACTATCACACCTAAAGAAGTGAACAACAGCTCTGCAATATCATCCAATGTCCAGTCTCCACATTTCCAATGGTCTCATCACTGTGTTAAAATCGTCAGTGATTTATTTGAATCAGAAGCCAGATAAAGTGGATTCGCTCCCAGCGTGGGTTGACACGTTCTGTTCGTTTCTTGCAATGCTGGGTCTTGAACCCAGGGCCCTACCACGGAGCTACACCCCAGCCCTCGGGTTCTGTCATCTTCTCCCCTTCAGAGGTTCTCTGCTGATGGGTCCTGGCATCGGATCTCAAAGCCTGGCAGACATGAGCTCAGTTTCCTGGCGAGTGCTTCCCGCATGGGCTTGGTGTTTCTACCGGAGGAGGCATTGCTGTCCCACAGCCTCTGTGCTTGTGATGTCTGGAGTCCGGAGCAGGTGCTCTAACCCAAATCTACCACGCAAGTGGGGAGCGCGACAGTGGGGATTGGCCAGGCGTGGTGACACACGCCTGTCATCCTGTAGCAGAAAATACACCCCCAGCCAGTCTGTTAGTTGCCCAGGTAACAGTCCTGTTGCAGTTCCTGTTGCTCCTGTCTCTTGGAAACGGCTGTCACTGTGATGCATATTATAAGAGCCATTGAAAGGCAGCCAGGTACTCTGCCGCTGTGCTTCCCTTTTCAACCCCATAAAAACCTCCTTCCCTGGGGCTGGGGATTTAGCTCAGCGGCACAGCACCTGCCTGGCAAGCACAAGGTTGTGAGTTCGATTCCCAGTACCGGAAAAACAAACAAACAAAAAACCCTCCTTCCCTGGGCCTGGCTGCCTGGTATTTTGGTATTTTGGGAATGAACTTGATCAGTGCGCATCAACATGAAGTCAATCTGCCTCCAAATGCTGGGTGTCCTTCTGTGTTTCTGCTTGCCATTGCAATCCCAGCACTTGGGAGGCTGAGGCGGGAGGATCGACACGAGTTCTAGGCCAACCTCGGCTACACAGTAAGTATAAGACCAGACCAAACCAAATGTACACAGCAAGACTCTGTCTCACAAAACAAACAAACGCAACCCAGTTGGAGGCAGGTGTGCTTGACAGCTGACCACAGGAGGCCGAGCAGAGGCCCGAGCAGCCCCCGGAGCTGGCGACACAGGTGGCACCAAGGCGGATGAACAACTTGTCCTCCCAGCTGCTGCAGTCCCAGCAGGGTGTCCTGGGGGCTCTGAACGCTTTCAGAATTCCGTTGAGGTTGTCGTGGCCGTAGCTTTACCCCTGGCATCTGCGCTCAGACCCCTCTGAGCTACTGAATGAACACGTACCCTGGGCACGTCCTGAAAGTGAACCACGAGAGTCACTGGTTTCCTATCCTCTGCTCAAGGAAGGGTAGGAAACACTGAAATCATTTTACAGCAGGACTTGGTGGTGCCTGCCTGTAATCCCACACTCTGAGAGGCTGAGGCAGGAAGATCGCAAGTTTGCGCCCAGCCTGGGTAACTTTTTTCTTTTCTTTTTTTTTTTTTTGTCTTTTTGAAATGGTCTTGCTATGCAGCTCAGGCTGGCCTTGAGCTCACTTTGTAGCCCAGGCTGGTCTTGAACTCACAATAATCCTCCTGCCTCAACCTCCCAAGTGCAGGGATTACAGGTGTGCACCACCATGCCTATCTTAGCCTGGGTAACTTAGTGACTTAGAGAGAAGACCCTGTCTCAAAATATTAAAAAAAAAAGGACCAGGGATGTGGCTCAGTGTGAAGGCCCTGGGTGTAATCCCCAGCACTGAAAGGAAAAAAAAAAAGACAGTGTTGTATTGGAATAAAGATACACATATAGATCAATGCAGTAGAATTGAGGGTCCAGAAATAAGCACACATAGGTGTGATCAATTAAATTTTCACAATGGAGTCATCACAATTCAATGGAGGAAAATGTTTTTTCTAACAAATGCTGGGACAACTGAGTCCACATGGGCTGGGGAAAAAAAACAAAACTGGGCCAGGGATATAGCTCAGTGGCATAAGCGCTTACCTAGTAAGCCTGAGGTCATGAGTTCTATTCCCGGTACAAAAAAAAAAAACCAACAAAAAATTAAACTGGGCCCTTATCTCACAAAATACACAAAAATTAACTCAAAATGCATCAAAAACCTAAACAGAAGAGTGATCAATTTGGAAGAAAACATAAGAGAAAACTGTAACCTTGACTTAGGCAGTAGTTTCTTATATATAACACCCAAACTGCAGGATTACAGCAAAAATAGCTGGGCGTGGTAGCCCATACCTGTAATCCCAGCACTCAGGAGGCTGAGGCAGGATTGCCATGAGTTCAAGGCTAGCCTCTGCTTCATAATGAGTTCAAGGCCAGCCCGAGGTACATAGTGAGACCCTGTCTCAAAAACCAAAACAAAACAGAAACAGATACGTTGAGCTACATATTAAAAACCTCTGTGGTGCAACTGATACCATGAGGAAAGTGAAAAGACAGTACCTAGATCATAGAATAGAGAACATACTCAGTAATCATACCTCTGATGAGGGACTGTGTGATAGTGGATTTTATATGTCAACTGACCAGGCCACAGGGCTCAGGGAGTTATTCAAACACATTTAAAGCTTTTTTTTTTCTTTTTCTCTCTCTCTTTTTTTTTTTTTTTTTTTTTTGGTCTTTTTTGAGACAAGGTCTCACTATGCAGTTCAGGCTGGCCTTGAGCTCACTTTGTAGCCCAGGCTGCTCTCAAACTCGCAATGATCCTCCTGTCTCAGCCTCCCGAGTGCTGGGATTACAGGCGTGCGCCACCAGGCTCTTTTCTCTATTTTTAAATTTAATTAATTAATTAATTTTTTGAGACACAGTTTTGTTACTTAGCCCAGGTTGTTTATTTATTTATTTATTTATTTTTGGTACCGGGAATCAAACTCAGGACCTTACACTTGCCAGGCAGGCGCTTGTGCCACTGAGCTATATCCTCAGCCTAGCCCAGCATGTCTTGAACTCAAGATTCTCCTGCCTCAGCCTACTGAGTACTGGAGTTATAGGTGTCCACATCCGAACTGTGAAGCCTTTTATTTCTGAGAGTCTTACTGTGTAGTCCATTGCTGAACTCATGGTCCTGACATTTCAAATATAAAATAAATGTTTAAATCAATAGACTTTGACTAAAGCAAATTACCCCCATAATACGTGTGGAATCCAATCCATAGAAGGCCTAGAGAAAAAGGCAGACCTCCCTCACAGTAAAGGAATTTCTCCCAGCAGCCAGACCTCAGACCAGAACTGCAGCGTCAGCTTTTCCTTGGGTCTCCAGCTTGCGGACTCATCCCGCAGGTTTTGCCGTTGCCAGACCCATAATTGCAAGAGTCAATTCCTTGAAGTCTCTCTGTGTAGACATGAGATAGATAGCCGGCTATGCTGGTGCACGCCTGTAATCTTAGAGCCCAGGAAGCTGAGTCAGGAGGATCACTGTGAGTGCCAGGCCAGCCGAATGCTGGGGATTAAACCCAGGGCCCTGAACAAACTAGGCAAGCACTCTACCACTGAGCTATGCCCCAGCCTTGAACAAAACATTTCAACAGAGGTGTCTTGAAAGAAGCTGTACAAGTGACCAAAGAGCACGCGAAGAAACGCTCCAGACCGTTAGTCTCTAGGAAATTGCTCATCAGAACTGAAACCCCGCTCCACATTTCAGGGGGGCTGTGAGGACGAAGACGATGGTGGTGAGTGCCGGCGCAGATGTGGCAGAACGGGGACACACGCACTGCTGCTGGGGGCTTGAAAGGGTGCGGGGAGGCTGCCTTGGAAAAATGCCTGGCGGTTCCTAGAAAGGGCAGATTTAGAGAGAGCACAGGACAAGCAGTAACGCCGGAGAGGAAGGAAGCAGGTCCCACAGTCGCTTCACACGGAGGCTCACGGCTGCGCTCCTCGCAAGAGGCCAGAGGTGGGGAACAAGCTGGGGCCCGGGCGAGGACTGGACGGACACACACGGGACCCGCGCCGCGGAGAGCCGCGGCCCAGGAAGGGTGAGGTGGTGGCGTGGGGCGCTCGCTGGGACCCCGGGGCTCCGAGTCTGCACTGGGAGGACTGCGGCTGCGGCCCACCCGACAGCTCAGCAAGCCTTTCTCAACAGGGCCACAGACTTAAAAGGGCTGGGGATGTAGCTCAGTGTGAAGGCCGTGGGTTCAACCCCCAGCACGGCAATCAATCAATCAATAAACATGAAAAAGCACCGACACACGCTGCACACATCATGGACAAACCCAGGCAATGTTATGCTGTTTTGTTTCTGTTTTGTTTTGTCTTTTTGAGACAGAGTCTCGCTACACAGTTCAGGCTGGCCCTGAGCTCACTTTGTAGCCCAGGCTGGCCTCAGACTCACAGTGATCCTCCTGCCTCAGCCTCCCAAGTGCTGGGATTATAGGCATGAGCTACTAGGCCCAGCCCTGTTTTTCTTTTTGGTTTTTTTTCTCTGGTACGGGGAACCGAACTCATGACCTTGCGCTTGCCAGGCAGGCGCTTTGCCGCTGAGCTAAATCCCCAGCCCCCTGTTTTTCTTTTTATTTGAGACAAGATCTTGTTAAATTCCCCAGGAGGTCCTTGAACCCGCAACCCTCTTGCCTCAGCCGATGGGATTGTGGACACAGGCTCCCCTGTGGTGTCAGCGTTATGCTAAGTGACAGAAGGCGGAACGACCCGTGCTGCATTTATCCTGTGCATACGAAGCGCTGCAGAACAGGAAATCACACAGAAAGCGGACTCTGAGCTGGGGGCCTGGGTGGGAAGTAGGGGAGTGGTGCTACTGGCTGTGGGGGTTATGAGGTGATAGAAGTGTGCGGAAATGATGGCCCAGCACCCAATGAACATACAAACCATAGCAGTGCACTCTTTCAATGGTGGTTGGTTGGTTTATTTTGAGACATGCTCTCCATACAGTTGGGCAGGCCTTGAGCTATGTAGTCCAGGCTGGCCTCCAACTCACCGAGATCCTCCTGCCTCAGCCTCCCCAGTGTCGAGATTACAGGCGTACACCACCATGCCCGGCTTGCAGACTTTTTTTTCCTCTGGTGTTTGAAATCAACCTGGAGCATGCTCCAAAGCACTCCACCACTGAGCTAGACCCCTAGTCTGCTGAACAATTTGGTGTGCAATTGACAAGTCAATATGACCCGTAAATTGAACATGTTTTGTAATCTCAATACTCTGGGAGGATGAGGCAGGAGGATCATAATTTCAAACTCAGCATGGGCAACTTAATGACTTAGCAAGAGCCTGTCTCAAAATAAAAAATGTGGTTGGTGAGGGATCCTGGGGATGTTGCTCAGTGTGAAGGCCCTAGTATAGCAAAATAAAATAAAATAAAAACCCCCCAAATAAAAACAACAACAAAAAAACCTGGCTGGGCCTGGGAGTAGCAGCACAAGGCCTTGGTTCCATTCCCAGCACCAGAAAAAAAGAGGAAGGAGAGAGAGAAAGAGAGGAGGGAGGGAGGGAAGAAGGAAGGAAGGAAAGAAGGAAGGCAGGAAGGCAGGAAGAGAAATTACCAGGCATGGTGGTGCACGCCTGTAATCTCAGCACTCAGGAGGCTGAGGCAGGAGGATCATTGTGAGTTTGAGGCCAGCCTGACTAAAATCTGAGCTCAAGGGCAGCCTGTACTGCACAGTAAGGCCCTGTCTCAAAAAGACAACAAAAAAAAAAAAAAGAAAGAAAAGAAAAAAAAAGACTGGTAATCAGTCCCCAAGGTGACCTCCCAGCCCTAACTTCCGGCCTTCCTTCCCTTCTGTGGCTTCCTGCCAGCTGTACCAGGGTGACACGAGTGACCAGAGAACCTGGCCAAAGCGGTGCCGTCACTTTTTACACTGGGTTTAGGGGACACTGCAGCTCCCGCCCCGCCCCGCTCCGCCCCGCCCCGCCCCGCAGACCCCGTCGGCCCCGCCGCCCACTGCCCGTCCAGTGACCTACTCAGCCTTGGGTCTGCAGCCGCGCATGCGTCCTGGCGGCGCCGCTTCCCTGGGCCGGGCCGCTCGGCCACGCACTGGGCGGGTGAGATCGCAATTGTTGCAAGACCTGAATTCCCTGAGGGCTCGCCCACGCTGCCACTGGATAATGCACACCTGAACGCGCGTTGTCGCGTTGCAATAAAACTTTATGGATACGAAGATTTAAATTCCATATAATTTTCCATATAGTTTCACAGTCAGTGTTATGAAATAATCTTTTGACTTTTTAGCTTTTTAAAAGTGGAAGCAGGGCATGGCGGCGCACACCTGTAATCCCAGCATTCAGGAGGCTGAGTCAGGACGATCCTTGCAAGTTCGCGACCAGCCTGGGCTACAAAGTGAGCTCAAGACCAGCCTGAACTGCATAGCGAATAGCGAGACCCTGTCTCAAAAAGACAAAGAAAAAAAAAAAAGTTATTTGAGACAAATGTCATTATGTAATGAGGAACAGTCAGGAGATGAAATAGATATAGCAAGTGTAAATCTATGCTAACAAGAAAGCCCAACATATGTGATAAAATTAAAAGGATAGACGTTCTAACAATTCTAAGTATAGGTTTTCACACCCCTCTTTCAGTAATTGGTAGAAGAAAAATGCAGAGAAATCGGCAAGCATACAGAGACATGAACTTTATGACCTAACACCCAACAGAAATGTAGATTATGCTATTTCAAGCACACTTAGAATTATTATTATTAATATTATTATTATTTTAGGGGGTGTACAGGGAATCAAACTCAGGACCTTGAGCTTGCCAGGCAGGGGCTGTGCCGCTGAGCCATATCCTCGGCCCTAGAAAACTCCACAGTAAACTCGGTGTGGTGGTGCATACCGGGAACCCCCGAACACTGGGAAGGTGAGGCGGGAGGATTACAAGTCCAAGCCCATGCTAGGCAACGTAATGATTTAGTGAGATCCTGAATCAAAATAAACAATGAAAAATGGCCAGCACCCTAGGCACAGTGATGCACGCCTGTAATCACAGCACCAGGGAGGCTGAGGCAGGAGCATTACTGGCAGTTGGAGGCCAGCCTGGACTATGTAGCAAGACTGTCTCAAATAAACAAAACAAACAGAAAACAAGCCAACAACTAAAAAGGACTGAGAATGTAGGTTGGTGCAAAGGCCCTGGTTCGATCCCCCTGTATGCAAAAAAAGAAGAAGAAGAAGGAAAAGGAGGAGGAGGAGTTGGAGGAGGAGGAGCTGGAGGAGGAGGAGGAGCAGGAGGAGGAGCAGGAGGAGGAGGAGAAGAAGAAGGAGAAGAAGGCGAAGGAGAAGGAGAAGAAGAAGGAGGAGGAGGAAGAGGAGGAGAAGGAGGAGGAGCAGAAGGAGGAGGAGGAGGAGCAGAAGGAGGAGGAGGAGAAGGAGGAGAAGGAGGAGAAGGAGAAGGAGAAGGAGAAGAAGGAGGAGGAGGAGGAGGA
>NW_004955468.1:744857-746867 GCF_000276665.1 Chinchilla lanigera | reverse complement strand
AGAAGAAGAAGAAGAAGAAGAAGAAGGAATTTCCCAGAGGAGATCATTTGCTGTAAATTTTCAAAAAATTTACAGAAATTGAAATCATCAAAAGTATGACCTTTAACTATAATGGAATGAAGCTAGAAGCCAATTCTAAAAAGATACTTAGGAAATCTCTAAATATAAAGAAATTAAACAACATACTTCTGGATGACCCTTGTGTGTCAAAGAGGAGATCCAAGGGGAATTGAGAAAATTTCTTGGGCAGAATAAAAATAAAAACACAGGACATAAGAATGTGTAGCCTGCAGCTAAAGCAGTAATAGAGGAAAGTTGAGATATTTAAATACACATTACCCGGGTGTGGTGGTGCACTCCTGTAATCCCAGCACTCAGGAGGCTGAGACTTGAGGATTGTTTCGAGTTCGAGACCAGTCTGGGCTACAAAGTGAGCTCAAGGCCAGCCTGAGCTGCATAGTGAGACCCTGTCTCAAAAAGACCAAAACACACACACACACACACACACACACACACACACACACACATTACCAAGTGAATCAAACTCAAAGCAAATGCAGAAAAGGAAATAAAAAGATCTGACAACAAATTAATAAACTAGAAAATATAGGCGGGCATGGTGGTGCATGCCTGTAATCCCAGCACTCAGGAGGCTGAGGTAGGAGGATCATTGCGAATTCAAGGCCAGCCTGGGCTATAAAGTTAGCTCAAGGCCAGCCTAAACTGCATAGTGAGACCCTGTCTCAAAAAGGCAAAAAATAAAAAAATAAAATAAACTAGAAAATATAAATATAGTGAAAAATCAGTGAAGGCAAAAGTTAGTGGCTTGAAAAAGACTGACAGACAAATACACCTTAACTCAACTAGGGACAAGTGACAGAGGACAAAAATTGACAGATCAAGGATGAAGAAGGAAAGAACACTAGTGGCAGCAAAATTACAAAGCTGGCTGTGGGGGTGCACACCTGCACATCCACTACTCTGGGAGGCTGAGACAGGAGGAGCCCAAGTGTGGAAAACCGTGGTCCTGTTGGCCTGGACTCCAGGAACATCTCATGTGCCTAGGACTTCAGTTCCCCATGCCCCAAGCCCCTTTAACCACATTGCCGAGCACCACCTCAGGCCCTACCCGGGGAGCCACCTAAAGTAGACAATCCAGATGGCTTGTGAATATTTGAGCCAACCCGTGGGGAGCTCAGCTACCCCCATGCATTAGGATATATAAGGAGCTGTGGAGGCAGCTTGGCGTGCTTACTGCCTCACCCGAGCGGTGCGCCACACTCTTCTGCAGAAGTAAAATTGCCTCATTGAGATTTCTCGGTCTCTGAATGCTGATTTCCGCACCAACAAATTAAATCTGGAGCTTTATTGCCAACACAAATTGAAGCCCAACCTGTCCAATTTAGTGAGATCTTTTTTTTTTTTTAATTTAGTAAGCGCCTGTCTGAAATAAAAAATAAAAATGGCTAGGATGTAGTTTTTATTTATTTATTTGGTTTTTTTTTTTTGGTCTTCTTTGAGACAGGGTCTCACTCTGCAGTTCAGGCTGGCCTTGAGCTCACTTTGTAGCCCAGGCTGGCCTCGAACTCACAACAATCCTCCTGCTGGGATTACAGGCATGACCAACCATGCCCGGCTAAGGAGGGAATATAGTTTAGTATAAAGACTCTGGGTTCACTCTCCAGTACTGCAATTAAAAAAAAGCAAAAATCTTGAACTAAATATTAAGAAACTGAATTCAACCTATGTATAAAAATTATTGTAATCAACTGGATAAAAAAAATCAACAATGAAATATTAGAACTGAACCAAACTTTTCAACAAATGGATTTAATATATATCTACAAGGTGTTCCACCCCATAACATCAGAATACACATTCTTCTCAGCTGCACATGGGATATTCTCCAAAATAGACCACATACTAACTCATAAAACATGCTTAAGTAAGGCCAGGCGTGGTGGCGCATGCCTGTAATCCCAGCACTTGGGAGGCTGAGGCAGAAGGATC
>NW_004955468.1:740311-741452 GCF_000276665.1 Chinchilla lanigera | reverse complement strand
TAAATCTTGGAAACAGCCCAAATGTCCATCAACTGATGAATGGATAAAGATGTGGTTTTTTTATACAATGGAGTACTACTCTGCCATAAAGAAGCATATGCTTGAGACATTTCTAGCTAAATGGATGGATCTTGAGACCATACTTTTAAGTGAAATAAATCAGACACACATGTTTAAATATCACATTGTTTCTCTGGTGTGAGAATCTGAAAGTATAAATAGGGACCAAAATGTATAATAGATATTGGGAAATGGGAAGAAAATGTTCAGCTGAGAGGGGATTTGGGGGGCAAGGAAAAAAGGACAAGAAAAAGAATAGACAAAAAATGTAAACAAAGATTTTGTAGATAAGAACGGGAAGAGGGGTTGAAGGGAGGGGAGGGGAATGGGAAGAAAAGAAGAACCAAGATATTATCATGTACAGGTACAAATCCCGATGATGAATGTCATCATGTATCTCTAAAATGTATCAATAAAATAAAACCATGAGAAATAATTTTTAATAATCTAAGGTAAACTTGTTCCATGGATTAGTAGCAACAAAATAAAGCTGTTCATCAAAATGAAAAAAAAATGATTGTACTCATAATCAAGTAAACTTTAAACTCAAAATACAGTGTTGGTTTAGCATCAGAAAATCAAACCAGATTCATTCATTCTCCTTTATTGAGAGCCCTTCCTGGTCCTCATGGAGGTCTGGGAAGTTTATATCTGTAATCCCATGGAAAATTACTGGAATCCTAGTGAGTTAATTCCAATCTACCACTACCATTGCAACCCATGGCGAGAATGAAGATACTAAGGCGTATTTGTGGTTGTGGGGAGCCGAGGGGTCCTACATCCAGCTAGGGTGATGGTTAACTGGGACAAAGGCCTCAACCCAGGGCGGAACCCAGGTTTTATTAATTCGTCAAGAGGGGAGGGGCTCGGAGATGAGCCACTGTGACAGTGCCGGGAAGTAGGTGAGTGCTGTGAGCTGGGCTAGGTAGGAGGCCTGAAATCTCTGCAATATACAGAGAGAAGGATACGCAGAAAGAGTAATCTGCATGACACAATTCGAGGCAGTAGCTAATGTTTTGGGGTCCATGTTTCAGCTCTGATGTGTGGGTTTTTCCTTCCTCTTTTTTTTTTTTTTTTTTTT
>NW_004955468.1:739399-740211 GCF_000276665.1 Chinchilla lanigera | reverse complement strand
CCTCCTGCTCATCAGGCAAGAGGTAACTCCACCTGACCCCAGCTCTTGTCTCTTGTCTTTATTTTCCTCATACCCATTGCCATTTCTCTCCAGGGTACAATGAGAGACCAATGAGGTACACTACATATGGCACCTGAACTGGACACCCGGCAAGAGAATAAGTGGGTGGTGAGTACACTTCCCAAGAGCACGCAACAGAAGCGGGGAAGTGCATTTGTTGAACTAGTATTCAGCACCAGCGTGCATGGTACTGGCACATCAGGTGTGAAAGATTGAAACTGGACCCCTATCTTTCACCATGCACTAATCTGAATTCAAAATGCATCAAAGATCTAATTATTAAAGCAGGAACATTAGGCTGGGCATGCTGGCGCACGCCTGTAATCCCAACACTTGGGAGGCTGAGGCAGGAGGATTGTTGCAAGTTCAAGACCATCCTGGGCTACAAAGTGAGCTCAAGGCCAGCCTGAGCTGCATAGCAAGAGCCTGTCTCTAAAAGACCAAAATAAAGGAACATGAGGGGCTGGGGATTTAGCTTAGGGGCACAGCACCTGCCTGGCAAGCGCGAGGTTGTGAGTTTGATTCCCGGTACCAGGAGTGGGGACGGAACATGAAATCTGCTGGAAGATAGAATAGGTAAAACTCTTGAAGATACTGGAGTAGGCAAAGACTTTATGAATAAAACCCCCATTGCACAGGAACTATCACAAAGAATCAACAACTGGGATCTCATTTTATTAAAAAGCTTTTGCACAGCAAGGGAAACCACCAACAGAATGAAAAGACAACCCACAATGTGGGAAAAATTGTTT
>NW_004955468.1:738153-739299 GCF_000276665.1 Chinchilla lanigera | reverse complement strand
TTTTTTTTGTTTGCTTTTTTGTTTTTTTGAGCCAGGGTCTCACTATGCAGTTCAAGCTAGTCTTGAGCTCACTTTGTAGCCCAGGCTGGTCTCCAACTCACAACAATCCTCCGGCCGCAGGCTCCTGAGTGCTGGGATTACACGAGTGCACTACCTGGTTCTTTTTTGTCTTTTTGAGACAAGGTCTCACTATACAGTTCAGGTTGGCCTTGAATTCACTCTGTAGCCCAGGCTGGTCTCAAATTTGCAAGGATCCTCCTGCCTCGGCCTCCTGAGTGCTGAGATTACAGGTACACGCCACCACGCCTGGCCTTGATGTGTAATTTTTTATGTCCTGAGATGTCACGGCTCCTTTCTCGAGGCTCAATCCCAGCTGACAGCATGGAGCACAGCTCCCCATCCTACTTCTTGGGAGCTATGGGTCCTGGCAACACTGCCCTGTCACCTTGCTTCAAAGACTACACATCAGCACCTCAGCTGGACCCATTTGCATCGCTTAAAGTCAGTTGAGGGGAAGAAGGAAAAGTCCCAGCCAGCTCTGTACATATCAGTCAACACCTGGAAGTAGAGCCAGGCTTAGCCAAAATGGAGATAATTGCTCTTCTTTCAAGCAGAGTCCTTCAGATGGTCCTCACGCCCCTTCCTCCCCCAGCCTGGAAACTCAGCTGAAGTCCTGCCTTCTCCCGCAGCCCTATCTACCTACGGAGAAGCCTGGTTTCTGAGGCTGTCTGCGCCCGGCCGTGTAGTGTTGGACATCTCCACGAACCACGGAGCTGCAAGGATCCACGGCAAAAGACCTTTCCAGGATGGAATCCAAGTAAACAATGGAAAAAAGAGATCATTTTTTAAATCTTTTAAAAGTTATAACAGGAGCCGGGGGTATAGCTCAGTGGCACAGTGCCTGCCTGGGAAGGATGAGGTCCTGAGTTTGATTCCTGGTACCAAAAAAAAAAGTAACAGCAGATCAGAAAAATACAAACCAGGCATGGTGCCTTGCACCTGTAATCCCAGCACTTGGGAGGCTGAGGCAGGAGGATCACCGGCGTGTTCAAGGCCAATTTGGACTACCCAGTGAGCTCAAGGCTAGTCTGCACTATATAGCAAGACCCTGCCTCAAAAAATAAAACAAAGCAAAAGCAAAAAAAA
>NW_004955468.1:733986-735429 GCF_000276665.1 Chinchilla lanigera | reverse complement strand
TCTTTTTGAGACAGGGTCTTGCTATGCAGTTCAGGCTGGCCTTGAGCTGACTTTGTAGCCCAGGCTGGTTTTGAACTTGCAAGGATCCTCCAGCCTCAGCCTCCCAAGTACTGGGATTACAAGCGTGGGCCACCACACCCAGCTATAAAATTCAATATTAAGGGCTGGAGATTTGGCTCAGTGGCACAGCACCTGCCTGGCAAGTGCAAGGCTGTGAGTTTGATTCCCGGTACCAGAAAAAAAAATAAAAATAAAAGAAAAAGAAATTAAAAATTCAATATTAAAATGTCAGTTCTTCCCAAATTGATTTACAGAATTGATACAATCCTAATAAAAACCTCAGCAGACTATTTTAGTAGAAACACAAATATAATTTTTGAATAAATACTTATCCAAAAAAAAAGTCTTTAAAAATGAAAATGGAGGGCCAGGGATATAGCTCAGCAGCACAAGCGCCTGCCTGGCAACTGTTAGGTCCTGAGTTTGATCTCCAGTACTAAAAAAAAAGAAAAAAAAAGAAAAGAAAATAGAGGCCAGGCCTGGTGGCACACGCCTGTAATACCAGCACTGGGAGGCTGAAGCAGGAGCATCGTTGTGAGTTCGAGACCAGCCTGGGCTACAAAGTGAACTCAAGGCCAGCCTCAACTGCATAGTAAGACCCTGCCTCAAAAAGACAAAAAAAAAAAAAAAAGGATAATAGATTGGGGATGTACCTCAGTGGTAGAGTGCTTGTCTAGCATGTAGAAGGCCCTGAGTTCAATCCCCAGTACCACAAAAATAAATAAATAAATAAAGATAAATATGTACACCATGAATTTGAAGGTTGAGCTCAGAGTTAAGACCACAAATATCTGGTCAATTAATTTTCAACAAAATTGCCAGGGTAAAAAAATGGGAAGTGGGGCTGGGGATTTAGCTCAGCGGCACAGTGCCTGCCTGGCAAGCACAAGGTCGTGAGTTCAATTCCAGGTACTGGAAAAAAACAAAAACAAAAACAAAAAAAATGAGAAGAAAAAACACTCTTTTTTGTTTACAGTGATGCTGAAATACGTGGATGGCTGTGTGGAATGAAATGAATCTCCATCCCTACCTCACACCGCACTCAAAAATGAACTAAACACAGACTGGTCATAAATCTGTATGCCCTGTTTCTGTGAGTGCAAAGTTGTGTAGGCCACAGCATAAAACTGCGGCAAAGGTAAATGGAAATCTTTGTGACTACAGGTAGGCGCAAAAGCACAAACTGTAGCAGAACAACTCATGAAACGGACGTTGTCATGATTAGACACTTCTGCTCTAACGAGGACACCTTCGAGAAAATGAAATGATGTTTGAAATCCCAGCACTTAGGAGGCTGAGCCAGGAGGATAGTTGCGAGCTCAGGCCAGCCTGGGCTACAGAGTGAGGCTCTATTTCTTTTCTTTTCTTTTTTTTTTTTTTTTT
>NW_004955468.1:730523-733725 GCF_000276665.1 Chinchilla lanigera | reverse complement strand
AAAAAAAAAAAAAAAAAGAAAAAAAAATGACTAACCACAGAATATTCAGAAGTCATTCTATAGATTTGTTTTTATTTGAGACAGGGTCTCACTATGTAGCTCAGCTTGGCCTTGAGCTCACAGCCATCCTCCTGGCTCAGCCTCCTGAGTGCTGGGATTACAGGCGTGCGCCACCCCCACGCCCAGCATATACCATATTTTGGAGCAGGAAAAACTAAATTATGATGCTAGATCAGTGGCTGCCAGATGACATATGAATATTAAAGGGGGCTCATCCTCTACCTTATAATGGTGGTGATCACAAAACTCTGTCAAATTCATGAAACTGTAAACACAAAAGCACGTGAATTTTATTGTGTGTGAATTATTCGTCAGTAGATATTAAGCAAAACACAATTTCCCAGTGACTTAGCCCCCAAGATGTGAATCACGTGCATGTGACCCCCAACAAGCTGTTTAGCCTTCCTCTACACCATGTTCTTTATCTGCAAAACGTGCACAGTGGGATATATTAGCCAGACATAGTGACATACACCTCTAATCCCATCACTCAGGAGGCTGAGACAGGAGGATTTTGGCCAGCCTTGGCTGCATAGCAATACCCTGTCTCAAAAAACAACATCACCAACACAAAAAGGCAAACACAACATACAGAGTTGTGTGTGTAGTATAAATGTCAATTTTTTAATGAACCATTTGAGAATAAGGCATCAACACACTGCCCTAACACCTCCAAATAGGTTGCCGTGTATTTTCCATAAACAAAAACAGTCTCCCTAGCTGGGTGCAGGGTGCACGGCTGTAATCCCAGCACTGGCCAGCCTGGACTAGAATAGTGAGTTCAAGGACAGCCTGGCCTAGCAAAACCCTGTCTCAAAACAACCCAAAAAACAACCAAAAGTCTCCCACACACCCACTGTCGGGTGATGGTGGAAAACAGGAACCCACACCAGAGGCTTGCTACCCTCTACCCCACTCACACCACCGTCCAATTGCGCTAGTAACCCTCACGTTCCCTGCATAATTTGAAACCGTTCCCCTAGGGATAGCTTTATAAAAATGCTTGAAGATATTTATAAGTAATTAACACAGCCAAATAAAAACTGACCATTCAACAAGTGCCCGGGAGCCGGGTACCGTGGCGCATGCCTGTTTTGCCAGCACGGTGGGAGAACGGGTTTGAGACCATCCAGGGCATCTTAGTGGTTTAGTGCGACCCTTGTTGGAAAGAGGAGAGGGCAGAGAGGGAGAGACTAGGCCTAGCCAAACTTCCTGCGCCCGCGTTGGTCAAGTCGACAAGGCCGGTGGCGGCCGCCAGGGGGCGACCGTGGCCTGCTGCACGGGGTCTGGGCACAGAGCCCGGGAAGCTCCCCACCAGGGCGCGGCTTGGCCGGCAGGCTCCGGAAACGCGGCCCCGAACCCCGACCCGGATCGCAGGGTCGCAGCGAGGCTCGCGTGCTGCGGAGCGCGCGTCCCGGGTGCCGGGCTCGGGGCGCGCTCTGGCTCTGGCCCCACAAACACCACCCCCAGCCTTAGGGGGCCCCAGGGACCGCTGGAGCCTGAGAGTCGCCCTGCTGAGCGGGGCTGAGCCCGAAGGGCCTGTTCCACCCCCTCCCGCCACGGTCACCCGGGATCTGGGTGGCGAAGGGGCTGCCGGGCGTCTGTAAGGGGCGCGCTGCGCCGGGGACCTGCAGTGGCCTCGCGCGTCCCCAGCCATCGCGTCGGCCCCGAGGCGGCGCAGGCGGGGACCTGTCCCCACGCGGGGCGCGGCCGAGCGGGATCCCAGCCCCGCCCGACACCCCCCAGCTCCAGCCCCGGGGCCGCGGCTGGAAGGAGGGGAGGCTGGCTCGGATCTTTACACCCGCTCCTGCGGGGCTGGGGTCCTGGGCTGACGAGGCTTGTGGGCGCCACCTCCTCTTTTTCTCATAGGGACCCCCTGAGACCACCGCTGTCCGTATGTGGTGCAACCGGCTGGTCTGAGCCCCTCAGGGCCCCAAACGCCAGCACGGCAGCCCCCACCCAGCCGCAGTGGGTGGATCGGCGCGCCGAGACCCTCTTAGCACAGATAGGAACACCAGTGCCAGGAGGCCGGTGTGCACCCGCCGCACACCATTCCCCGAGACACCCCGAGTCACTGTCCGGGCCACACCTCACCCCGACCCCGCCGCTGAGGACTGAAGGACCTAAGGCTTTCCCATTGTGTGTTACACCCCTCGCCCTTAAAAATCACCCATCCATCCATCCATCCATCCACACATACATACATACGTACATACATAACATGCATACATAAAATAAAAGGTTAATTTTGAGACAGGAGCCGGGCTTGGGGACCGATGTCTGTAATGCCAACACTCTGGAAGTTCAGGTTCGGCCTGGCCAACTCAGCAATTTAGGGAAACCTTGTCTCAAAACAAAATAAGGGGTTGGAGATACGGCTCAGTGTGAAGCATAACTAAGAGCTAAACCGCCCAGGTTGCGCTCCTCCAACGTGAGACCTTCTTGCCTCGGCCTCCCAGAGTGCTGATTTACCAGGGCACCACCTCCCCTGAAGCCGGCACTGTTCTGAACCTCAGTTTCCTCATAAATAGGCAGGGACCACAAGCAGAGAAAGTACGTGATAACGCTTTATTTGCCATCCCAGGCTCCGTCCCTGCCCTCCCCGACCGCGTGGGATCCGCTCAGAGGACCGTCACCGACTGCAGCTGCACGTCGCCGCCCACCTCCAGCAGCCGCACGTTCGCCATCGGCAGTCGGTGCTTGAAGTGGTGATACACCCCGTCGCCGACCACCGCCTGCGGGGACAGACGCTGGTTAGGATCCAGGGGCCCACGGGCGGCCGGAGGAGGTCCATTTCCTGCTCTTCAAGTGCTGTGTGACCCGGACATGGCTCACCTCCTGAGCCTCAGGTTCCCCAGTGCAAAAGGAGATTAATGGTAGGTCTTTGTGGATTCTAATTTTGACTTTTTTTTTTTTTTTTTGCTTTTGAGAAAAGGTCTCGGTATGTGTTCAGGCTGCCCTTGAATTCACCATGTGTGTACCCTAGCAAGTACGTACTCGCTACAATCCTCCTGCCTCAGCCTCCCACACGCTAGGATCACAGGTGTGCGCCACCACACCTGCCTTGGCTGCTGTTATTGTAACAGGATCACCTGAGGCTCCTGTTCCCAGGTAGAAATGCGCTCTTTAAATGTGGGGGTGG
>NW_004955468.1:726454-729378 GCF_000276665.1 Chinchilla lanigera | reverse complement strand
GCCGCCTCCGCGTGGCAGCCGCGGCTCTCGGGCTGCGTCCCGTCCCCGGGGTCCCGGCACAGCGGCGGCGCTCGGGGACGCGCGTGAGACGAGGGACACCAAGGAGCAGCGCCCTCCCCAAGCCTCTGTGTCCCCAGACGTGCGGGCACCGCTGACGCCCGGCTGGGTGTGCAGGGCGCGGTCACCCCGTCCACCGCCAGAGCTCGGGCGTTTCTCTCCGGCTTCTCAGCCTGACTCGGTCTCCCCGCTGTCCCTGGCTACCGCGCACATCCTCGGCCTCACTCTCTTATTCCTCCCCTAGAAGTGCTTCCATTTAGAAGTGGGTTGTGAGGGGTCCTAGGGGTGTCTTTGTCTCCCAGCTCGCCAGGCGTGGTGACGCACGCCTGTCATCCCAGCACTCAGGAGGCTGAGGCAGGAGGACCGTTGCCAGTTCGAGACCAGCGTGGGCTACAAAGTGAGCTCAAGGCCAGCCTGAACTGCATAGCGAGACCCTGTCTCAAAAACACACACACACACACAAAAGAAGAAGCAGCAGGAAGAACCCTGCCACCAGCCCCACCGCCGACTCCCTTGGGACAGGGCTCCGACGGCGAACTCAGGAACAGGGGCATCCGGGGAAGAGAGGAGATAGTGAAGAAGTTTCCAGGCAGGGAGGAAGTGGGGGAGGTTGAGCAGAAACCGCTCCCAGCATCCAGCCTCCTGCATGCTCGGGGCCCCATCAGCCGGTGGCGCAGAGCGGGGGAGGTGCAGGCTGGGGGTGGAAAGCGGGGTGGAGACCTCAGACCTAGAGCCTGACTCCGCTCCCGGTGCCCCACCCCAGGCCGCCCTGCCTCCCTGCAGCCCCCTGCTCGCGCACGTGAGACCTCCGAGGAAAGGCCCAGCTTGGCGTGAGGGTGCAAGCAGACCCCTTCTGCAGAGAAGGAAGCCGAGGCTTAGCGAGGGACCCTGATGCACGCAAGGGCACACAGCAGCGGCCAGGCAGGGCTGTCGGGGCTGGCGTCGGGGTCTAGGGGAAGGGCGTGGTTGATGGAGCGTCGAGGACCGCAGCGTTCAGGTGGCAGCAGGCCCAGTGGGAGAGCTCCGCTCCTGGGAACTGTGGGTCTCGTTATTGAAGGGTGCTCCCCGCTGTAAACCACACGGCGGCACCGGTTCCCACCAACTCACCTTCTTGCATGTTTGTTCATCGTGCCTGGATGCAGCTTCATGTTCAGCCAGCCTGAGCTTGCCTTTGGGGATGAGCCAAGTGTTGCATTCAGTCTATTATCAGTTTGTAAACAGGCTTCATTTCTTGGAACTGCAGTAATCTACGTCTTTGATCGACATTTATTTTACTATCTTTCCTGTAAGATCTGAAGAGTTCCATGTGCAACTTTTTTTCTTTTTGCAGTACTGAGGATCCAACCCAGGGATACCTACTGAGCTATATCCCCAGCCCTTTTTTATTTTGAGACAGGGTCTCCCTATGTCACTAGTTGGCCACGTTGGGCTCAAACTTGTGATCCTCCTGCCTCAGGCTCTCCGTGTGGGGTTACACATGTGCATCACCACCCCTGGCTCACTTATTTTATTTCTAAATAGTTAATGTGTTTATTTCTGAATATGGACTTTATCAAGGCATATTTTACATTAAATAAAAGGTGCACATTCTAATAGAATACCGCAGGAAAGGTTAAGAAGTGTGCAGACCTGTGTGGCCACCTCCCTGGTTAAGTTCTCTAGTGTCCCCCCAAACTGCCAGCCTCCTCCCCTGTTCCCGGAAACACTGTCACCCTGAGCACTTCAGAACCCAAAAGCTTAATTGTCTTGAACAAAAAGAAAGGCCAGGCAGACTTTCTTCTGCATTAGGCCTCTTTCAGGAAACATTTTAGGTGACAAAGTTATAGCTGCACAACTGTGGCTGTGGAAACCTACAATCCTGGACTGTGTCGCTGATTTTTTTTTTTTTTTTTTTTTTAGATGTAGTTCAGGCTGGTCTTGAACTCACTATGTAGCACAGGCTGGCCTCAAACTCACAGCGACCCTCCTGCCTCAGCCTCCCAAGTGCTGGGATTACATGTGTATACCACCACACGCAGCTTTTTCTTTTTCTTGTTGTTGGGTTTTTTGTTTTGTTTTGTTTTGTTTTTTTGAGACAGGGTCTTGCTCTATAGCCCAGGGTGGGCTTAAATTTGTGGTAATCCTCCTCCTTCAGCCTCCTGAGTGGTAGGATTGCAGACCTATACCACCAGGCCAGGGTAGTACGAATCTGTGTTACTTTTTTTCTTTTTGAGACAAGGTCTTGCTATCTTGCTTAGGACACGCTTGACTTAACAATCCTCCTGCCGCAGCTTCCCGCTTGCTGGGATTGCTGGAGTTCATAACCAAGCCTGGCTAATTTTGCACACTGTGAAGGTGATTCAGGGTTTGATTTGATTTGATAAGTAACTCAATATTCTTATGATTGAAATAACAGGGCTTTTGTTTTGTTTTGAAATGACAGGTTTAAAAATCTGACTTCTTGTTTTATTTATTTATCTTTTGTCTTTTTGAGACAGGGTTTCACTGTGCAGTTCAGGCTGGCCTTGAACTCACCATGTAGCCCAGGCTGGCCTCTAGCTCACAGCGATCTCCTGCCTCAGCCTCCCAAGTGCTGAGATTACAGGTCTGCACCACCATGCCTGGCTCCGGCCTTTAGTTTTAATTAATTATTTTTTTGTGATAACCCAGGACTTTGCTAAGCTATATCCCCAGTCCTTTTTTTATTTTTTGTTTTGAGACAGCATCTCACTAAGTTGCTAGATTGCCCAAGCTGGGCTCAAATTTGCAACCCTCCTGCCTCGGCCTCCCAGAGTGCCAGGATTATAGGCATGCCCCACATTCACTTAAAAATCTGACTTTTTAAAAAAGCTTTCAAAGGGGCTGGGGATTTAGCTCAGCGGCAAAGC
>NW_004955468.1:716787-725889 GCF_000276665.1 Chinchilla lanigera | reverse complement strand
CTCCCTCTACATGTATGGTTTTTATAAGGTATTAATTTTTCAGTATCTCAACTGTGTGATAAGCTTTTCCAAGTAATAAAGTAATTCTTGTAAATTTCGATTCTTTTTTTTTTTTTTCAATTTTTAATAGAGCAGTGCACTGAGCGGCTCTCTCTCTGCCCCTTCCCTCCCTTTTCTGGGCAGGGAGTCCGGAAGCCATTGTACAGGTGAGGAAGGCCTAGGGGACTGGGGACCTGGGCTCCAAAGGGAATCCGAGCTGTGCGGGAACCTTGGCTTCTCTCTGGAGTGAGCCCAACCCCATGACGGCTCCCTGGCTGCGTTTTCCTCATCTTCTTCTTCTCCTTCCCCCTCCTCTTCTTCCTCTCCCTCGTCCTCCTTGTGGTACTGGGGATGGAACTCAGGGCCCTTGAATGGAGCTGCATTCTGAGCCCTTTCTGTTTTGTTTTGTTTTGTTTTGTTTTTTTTGAGGTAGGATCTTGCTAAGTAGCGAAGTCACCCAACTTGAGATCCTCCCGCCTCAGCCTCTCAGAGTGCTGGAATTACAGGCATGTGCCACCGTGCCTGGGTGCTCTCTGGCTTCTTGACTGGCAATGTGACCACCTGCTCCCACATAGGCTTCCACCATCCACTGTGAGCCCCTCACAAGAACCCAAACTATGCAGTTTGGACTTTCAGGCTCCCAAACTGTGAGCTAACTAAAGCTCCTTGCTTCGACACCAGAGGGGTGGGCGGAGAACAGCCCCAAGTTGCAGCGATGTGTGATGTGCGTGATGTGCATGGTGTGGACTCCAAGGCCACCTCACGATTCAGCTGGAGACAGGAAGGGGGGGAGCATGGTGGGAGGTGGCTGTGCCCAAGCAGGAAGAAGTGACACGGAGCAGCAGCACATGGGTCACATCAAATCAGAGAGCTTCTGCACAGCAGGGGAAGCCAGCAACAGCGTGAGGAGGCTACATGCGGAGTGGGGAAAAGTCTCTGCCAGCTCTTCTTCAGCCAGAGGACTAGTATCTAGAATACGTAAAGAACTAAGAAATCAGCCGCCCAAACAGAAGGCCCATCTGAAAAATAGGCAGCTGAAATGAACAGACGCATCTCAGAAAAGGTACAAATGGCCAAGAAATACATGAAGAAATGCTCAGTGTCACTGCCACAGAGAAATGCAAACTAAAGCAACGCCGAGAGTCTACCTCACTCCAGAAAGAATGACTGTCATCAAGAACTCGAATAATAACTAATGCTGGTGAGGTTGCCAGGGAGAAAAAAAAAACTTTTCTGCATGGTTGGTGGGAATGGAAACTAATGCAACCATGTGGAGATGAGTATGGAGATTCCTCAAAACCAAAAATAGAAATTCAGGGGCTGGGGATTTAGCTCAGCGGCAAAGCGCCTGCCTGGCAAGTGTAAGGTCGTGAGTTCGATTCCTGATACTTGAGAAAAACCAAAAAAAAATAAAATAAAATAAAATAGAAATTCCATTTGACCCAGCTATTCCCCTTCTAGGTATCTTCCTAAAAAAGTTAAAGACATCATATTTACCGTGATATACGGACACCCATGTTTATAGCCCCACAATTCGTAATAGCTAAATCTTGGAAGCAGCCTATATGTACATCAACAAATGAATAAACAAAAATGTGGTATTTACACATGATGGAGTACTACTGTACCATAAAGAAGGATAAACTTGTGTCATTTGTAGGAAAATGGATGCATCTTGAGACCATAATGTTGGGCTGGGGATATAGCTCAGTGGCATAAGCGCTTGCCTGGCAAGCCTGACGTCATGAGTTCAATTCCTGGTACCAAAAAAAAAAAAAAAAGAGAGACCAAAATATTAAGTGAAATAAATCAGACACATGTGCTTAAATAGTGCATGGTTTCTGTTACACAAAAAACACAAAGAGTTTTTAAATTAAAGTGTTTTTAGATTAAAGAGCAAAATAAAAACTAGATAATGGGAGCTGGGTGTGGTGACACACACCTGTGATCCCAGTACTCAGGAGGCTGAGGCAGAAAGTTTACATTTTGAGCCCAGTCCTTAATGACTTAATGGGACTGTCTCAAAATAAAAATAAAACAAAAATAAGGCTGGGGATATAGCTCTGCAGGACAGCATAAGGCTGTGAGTTCAATTCCCAGTACCAAAATAAATAAATACATAAAAATAAGAAGGGGATGGGGCTGGGGATTTAGCTCAGCGGCAAAGCACCTGCCTGGCAAGTGCAAGGTCATGAGTTCGGTTCCCAGTACCGGAGAAAAACAAAAAAAAAACAAAAAAAAAGAAGGGTTAGAGCTGTGGCTCAGTGCAAAGACCCTGGATTTATTGTGGGTTTTTTTGGTACCAGGAATCGAACTCAGGACCTTGCACTTGCCAGGCAGGCGCTTATGCCACTGAGCTATGTTGCCGGCCCTAGACCCTGGATTTAATCTCCAGTACCACTAAAAACAAATGAAACAAAAAACCCCTCCATTATACATGTGTGTGTGTGTGTGTGTGTGTGTGTGTGTGTGTGTGTTTGAGACAGTTTCACTATGCAGCTCAGGCTGGCCTTGAACTTGCTTATGTAGAGCGATGTTGGTCCTGTGTAAGCAGACTGCTCAGCACCAGTGGTCTCGAGCTCACAATGATCCTCCTGCCTCAGCCTCCCGGATGCTGGGATTACAGGTGTGCACCACCATGCCTGGCTCCCCCCTTTTTAAACGTAACAAATACTTTTTATGTTTCCCTTCCTCCTCCCGCTCTTGGAACAGTCAGGAACCAGGTGTTTGAGGGCGGGCAACTGAGGGAGCTGAGAGCCACTCCAGCTGCTTCTCTGAGCTCCATCACAGGGCGGCCCTGGCGGGGCTGCTCAAGCTCCCGCTGCACCTCAGCGGGGCGGAAGCAGCCGACGGAGGCTCCCGCTGGGATCCTGGCCATGAGGTCTGATGCCTCCTCGCCTTGCTGAAAACATGCTGGGCCTATCAGCACAGTCGCTAAGTCAGCGCAAGCACTTTGGAACAACATCGAGGCGCCTGCACCGGAAGGGAGATTTGGCCTAAGCCGTGGGCCACACAGCGCCTCTGAGGGCGTTTTAGCGTCGACTCCGGACTGCAGCGGATGCGGCCCGCGCCTCCTGCCCCGCCGCGGCTCTGTGGACCCGGCCTCGGAGTACTGCCTTTCCTGGCCGCACTGGCCAGAGCCAGCTCAGCGCAGGGGAACGGAACCATCGCGGCTTCCTCTCGCCGGAATGACATAGGAGAAACAAATGTAACCCCCAACCTGACAGAGGCTCCATACACCCCGAAATCGAAGAATGAGCGCTAAGGAACAACGGAGGATAAGAGTAGGAAATATTTATTGCGGGTTAGGAAATAGCTCCTGACAGACCGGAGGGTCCTGAGTGGGTTGCCTCGGACCCCATTGTACAGAGGAAGTTTTATGGAGCAAAATCAGGAGGTGGGTAGCCGGGCATACACCTGTAACCCCAGCATTTGGGAGGCTGAGGCAGGAGGATCGCCACAAGTTCGAGATCAGCCTGGGCTACAAAGTGAGTTCAAGGCCAGCCTGAACTGCACAGCGAGACCTTGTCTCAAACACATAAATAAATAAATAAATAAATAATCACGAGATGGGGTACAAAATCACAAGGTGGCAAAAGGGAGAACAAAACTATGATCAACCAATAAGATTACGCATCTAGCCGCTTAGGTAATATTGATCCAGTGGGGAAGCGGGTCACATAGCAAGTGTACCTGGAAAGAACAAGGCCCTTTTTTTTTAGGAATAGATGAATCGGGGATCCCGGCAACCCACCAGGGCAACTGAAGTTAATGTGAATTTATTATTGCTTATCTCTTGGAGAGGTGTGCAGGCTTGGTCATTTTGTCTTTATCTTTTTTTTTTTTTTTTTTTCTGGTATGAGGAATCGAACTCAGGACCTTGCGCTTCAGCCTCTTGGACTGCTAGGATTCTGGGTGTGCACCATCACATGTGCCTTTTTTTTTTTTTTTTTTAGACAAGGTCTCACTATATAGTGCACTGCGTTAGTCACTTTGTCATTGCCTGTGATTTCCTGAACATCGGGGTTAGCTTCCAAAGGCTGGTGAAGCCTTTGGTGAAGAAGCAGAGTCCAGGCCATCACCTCATATGTTCTGTGTGTGTATTTTATTTTATTTTATTTATTTCTTTATTTTTTTAATTTTTTAAATTAAAAAAAATTTTTTTGTGACAGGGTCTCACTATGTAGCCCAGGCTGGCCTTGAACTCACAGCGACCCTCCTGCCTCAGCCTCCCAAGTGCTAGGATTACAGGCATATGCCACCTGCCTGGCTCTTTTGTCTTTGTCTTGAGGCCTGGCCTTCACCAGCCTTTGGGCACTCACCCCTGTGCTCAAGCAATCACAGGCAATGCCGAAGTGACTACTGAAGTTATAATTGTAGTAAATTAGTGCTAATGATTTGGTTATTTTATTTTATTTTTGGCTGCCCAGGTAACTTCAGCCCTTAAGAAAGCATATGGTTTTTTGTTTTTATTTTCCTCTTTTGGGGGTATAGCTGAAAAATATTGGGTATAGGACGTGTGTTATTCTTGCAACCTTGATGTTCAGGGTGGATTGTATTTTTTTTTTTTTTTGTACCAGGAATCGAACTCTGGACCTTGTGTTGCCAGGCAGGCGCTGGTGCCACTGAGCCATATCCCCGGCAGGGTGGATTGTAAAATACAAACTTTTGTGAGATTTCAGCGATGAAGATTATTTGATAACATAATTTACAGATTTTAAAAGATGGGGTTTTTACATGTCTGTTGAATGAGAAAGTTACTGCCTAAAATAACTAACTTGGAATAAATATTTTGTACCAGTTAAAAAAGATGGCATGTTCTGGCCTCTTCCACTTTTGGAAAAGTCCTACACTGATAACTAGAGCCTGTGGACAAGAGCAGAAGGAATGAAAGGGTGTTTGCTAGTGGAGGATTCTGTCTGGCTGCGGGCTATAAATTCTTTTTTTTGAGACAGGGTCTCACTGTTCAGGCTGGCTTTGAACTCACTATGTAGCCCAAGCTGGTCTCAAACTCACATTTATCTTCCTGCCTCAGCTTCCCGAGTGCTGTGCTGGGATTACAGGCATGCACCACCATACCCAGCATCAGACTACAAATTGATAATGGGCATGAGGTTGTGAGTTCGATTCCTGGTACCAAAAAAAAAAAAAAAAAATCCATAATGGACTAAAGGTCCTATATCTTGCAGCCTTAAAAAGTTGAAAAGGCAAACCCTCTTCCACTCGGGACAGAAGCAGTGATGAGGGCCCATCTTCCTGAGGCTCTAATTCTCGGTTCTGACTGAGGCCAATAGGGGCACCAAAGGTATCTCGTGAAAGGTGTTTCCTGGCTAAGGGGGGTGGGGCAGGCGACAGGACTGTGGCTGGGATCCTTTCCTACACACTGCCAGACACTGGCCATGAGACCCCTGGCGAAAGTCAGAGAGGAATAGGATCACCTCCCCTTGTCCAACTCTTCCAAATGGCCTCAAAGTGCCTGGCATGGTTTGTAATCTCAGTGCTCTGGGAGGCTGAGGCAGGAAGATCAAGGTTTTGAGCCTAGTCTGGGAAAATCAGCAACTTAGTGAGACCCTGTCTCAACATAAAAAATAAAATGGGCTGGGGATGTAGCTCCATGCAACCTTGGGTTCCATCCTCAGTATAAGAAAAAAAGCCCACCTCAAAGAACCAAAAGGGATAAGCAGGTCCCAGTGCCAAGTAAGCAATACACAAGACCCTGCACACATGTAGACAATCTCTAGGCGTGCTCTTTGTGGATCCATAGGAGTCTACTATGTTTCTGAAGAATCTGAACTGTCTAGGAATATCCCTGGGTGGGGCTGGGGATATAGCTCTGCAGCACAAGTATCTGCCTGGCAAGCACAAGGTCCTGAGTTCGATTCCCAGTACCAAAAAAAACCCCAAATAAACAGAAATATCCCTGGCTAGATGTCAACCCTATGCCTCTCTGGTTTGGGTTTTTTGGTTTGGTTTGGTTTGGGTTTTTTGGTCTTTTTGAGACAGGGTCTTGCTATGCAGTTCAGGTTGGCTTTGAGTTCAGTTTGGAGCCCAGGCTGGCCTCGAATTTGGAACAATCCTCCTGCCTCAGCCTCTCAAGTGCTGGGATTACAGGTGTGCACCACCACCCCTGGCTTGTCTCTCCCTTTTTACTGCATAAAACAAGTATCTTGGGGTGCTGGGAATGGAGTCCAGGGTCTCACGCTCCTAGTCTCTTTTTGCAATCCAATGCGGTAAGGGGCTCAGATGACTAAAACCACACAGGCTCGGGGAGGATGAAGGACAGAGTTTCTAAGTTTTACCCACAGATGGGAAGTAGAGGACAGTGGCTTTATTTTATTTTATTTTTGTACTGGGAATGGAACTCAGGACCTTGTGCTTGCCAGCCAGGTGCTGTGCCTCTGAGCCATATCCCCAGCCTGGGATCATGACTTTAAATGAAAGGTCCTGACAGTCAATACCATGACCTGCGGTGAAACTTACTACCCATAGCTGTGCAGCCAGGCAGCAGTCCCCTCCCCAGGCGAAGAGAGCAAGAAAGAACGTTTGTTCTACAGAAGTCCTAGTCTGGAGCATCTGTTTCATTTTTATTCCACTTTGGTGCTAAGGATCCGACCCAGCATACTGAACTACATCGCCAGCTCTTTTAAAAACTTTTTTATTTTTTGAGACAGAGTCCAAGTTGCCCATAAATTCCGAAGGCCAGACTCAAACTTGCCATCCTCCTGCCTCAGCCTCCCAGAAGGCTGGGACTACAGGTGAGCTGCCACCGCGTCTGACTAGGACTTTGACAATTTTGAAATCACAGGCCAATGTGAGGGTTGCTCATTGTTAGAGCAGGTTATACATCCTTGCTTAACTCTTGATTCTTACTCATTCTGTTGATTATCTCATCAGTTCTTATATAATATTCCTGCAAGCATGTTTAATACCTAAGTAATTAATGGATTTATTTCCAAAGAAGCTTTTCATTGACATGCGCTTCTCGCTTTAAAAAGGTGTGGATTTACTGAGCATGATAGCACACGCCTGTAATTCCAGCACTCCGCAAGACCGAGGCAGGAGGACTGCAAATTCAAGCCCAACCTCAGCCACGTAGTGACTTAGTGAAACCCTGTCTCAAAATTTAAAAATAAAAACAGCCTCCAGACCTGGCTCAGTGTGAAAGCTCTCCATTCAGTCCCTAGCCCCCGCTCCACCCAAAGGTGCAGATTTGAACAGAATAGTTCACTGAGGATTGAGAAACGTACAGCTCCTCTCTGGCCAGGTTCCCTACTGTTCTGCCCCAAGAAACCACTGCCACCTCTGAGCATAGCACATTTCATTTGACTTGAACAGAGAGAAAGTTTCAGTAGTCTGGTTTTGCTGAGTTTAGGCCTTTTTCTGGAAGCATTTTAGGTGGGAAAGTTGGAGTTGCACACTGCCTTTTTTTGTTTGTTTTTTTGTTCTTTTCCAGTACCGGGAATCGAACTCATGACGTCACGCTTGCCAGGCAGGCGCTGTGCCGCTGAGCTAAATCCCCAGCCCCTTTCTTTTTTTTTTTTTTTAACACAAGGTCTCACTAATGTAGCCCAGGCTGGCCTTGAACTCACAGCGATCCTCCTGTACCAGTCTGCTGAGTGCTGGGGTTGCAGGTGTGTGCCACCATGCCTGGCTATCATTACACACTGGATTTTATGGGAATTTACAATCCCATGCCGTGTCAGCGTGAATTTCTGTTACCTTTTTTTGAGACTAGGTCTTGTTATGAAGCCCAGGCTGACCTTGAATTTACTCTTCCTGCCTCAGCCTGGGATCACTAGTGTTCACACCATGCCTGGCTAATTTAGAACACTGCAAAGGATTCAGGGTTAGCTTTGATTTTGAAGTAAATTAACATTCCTATGATTAAAATGACACTTTCTGAGCCGGGCATAGTGGCCCAGGACTGTATCCCAACCCTTGGGAGGCTGAGGCAGGGGGATCACTGTGAGGTCAAACTCACAGTGTAGTGTTAGTTTGAGGCCCAACACAGTGTAGTTTGGGCTACATAGTAAGTTCAAAGCCAGCATGAACTACATAGCAAGACCCTGTCTCAAAAAAATAAAATGAAATGACACTTTCTAAAACCTGACTTTTGTTTTAAACTCTAATGTCCAAAGTCTTATAGCTCTAGCTGGGTGTGGTGGCACATGCCTATAATCCCAGCACTCAGGAGGCTGAGGCAGGGGAATCCTTGCAAGTTCGAGACCAGCCTCAATTACAAAGTGAGCTCAAGGCCAGCCTGAACTGCATAGTGAGACTCTGTCTCAAAAGGACCAAAAAAAACAAAAAGCAGCCAGGCCGGTGATATAGCTCAGTGGCATAAGCACCTGCCTGGAGAGTTCACCGTCTGAGTTCAATTCCCAGTACAAAAAAAAAAAAAGTCTTATAGTTCTACCTATAAATATAGTGAATTGAGCAATCACAGCTAAAGGGAAGTCTTTTCCCAAGTGTCCCTTTCCATTAATAAACCTCATTAATTAAACTCTTAAATATTTTAAACTGCATGTATGATTATACAGTGCACTATATTCAGGTTTTAGTTATAATGGTCCAATAAAAATTTCAAGGGTTTCTTGTAAATTGAAGACTTAGGCAGAATAATAGGTAAAATGGCCCTTTCTTTTCCTCTTCCTCCTCTTCCTCCTTTTGTGAAAAATCTGGATCTAAAGCCATTCTGTCGCCTTCGTGAGCTTACCTGCTCGAGGCCAAGAGGACCAAGTGGGCTGAGGGGCGCTGGTTTCACAGGAGGGGCCAGGGCTGAGCAGGTGGCCACCCAGGGGTGCCGAGGGTGGTGGGTGAACAGGATGGGAGACGAAGAAGCTGCCATGGGGAGGGGTGACTGTGGGGGTGGCCGCCACAGCACCTGGAGCTGCCGGGCACCCTGGGGAGGTAGCGCACTCAGGGATGGAACAGCGGGAGCACCTGGCCCTCAGAAAGCACCTACAGCTCCAGATACAGGAGGAGAGCGGGAGGCTGAGCCCTGAGGAGCTGAAGTGCAATTGGAGGCCTCAGTGTGAACCAATGGCTGGAAGAATCATTGGG
>NW_004955468.1:712203-713991 GCF_000276665.1 Chinchilla lanigera | reverse complement strand
GCGTCTGTCCCCGCAGGCGGTGGTCGGCGACGGGGTGTATCACCACTTCAAGCACCGACTGCCGATGGCGAACGTGCGGCTGCTGGAGGTGGGCGGCGACGTGCAGCTGCAGTCGGTGACGGTCCTCTGAGCGGATCCCACGCGGTCGGGGAGGGCAGGGACGGAGCCTGGGATGGCAAATAAAGCGTTATCGTGTGGTGCCTTTGCTGTATGTGTATGTGTGTGTGTGTGTGTGTGTGTGTGTGTGTCCCTTCGTACTGAGGAGGACACTAAGGTTCATAGTAATGATGATAGCAGCTCAGGTTTGCAGGGAATGTACCTCCCAAGTGGAATTTAACCTCGAAACCATAGCCGAAGGGCTGGGGATATGGCTCAGTGAGAGAGTTGGTGCCTTGCGTGCACAAGGCCTTGGGTTCGATCCCCAGCACGCGGTGTGGGAAGAACAGCCAAGTGTAGTGGGGAACGCTTGATCCCAGTACCTGGGAGGCTGAGGCAGGAGGATCACTGAGATTCCAGGCCAGCCTGGGCTACATGGTGAGTTCAAGGCCAACCTGGACTACAAAGCAAGACCTTGTCTCATAAAAACAAAAATAAAGGGCCAGGCTTGGTAATGCCCGCCTGTAATCTCAGCCCTGGGGAGGCTGAAGCAGGAGAATTGCTGTGAATTCAAGACCAGCCTGGGCTACAAAGTGAGTTTATGGCCAGCCTGAACTGCATAGCAAGACTCTGTCTCAATAAGACCAAAAATAAATAAATAAATAATCAAAACAAAACAAACTATAACTTGTCCCATCTTCCCCAATAAATTCTGTCAAGACAAGAGATAAGGACACTTAAGTCTCCTTTGGTGAGGTGCAGTCAGGGCTCCTTGGTGGGGAGCTGAGCCGGCCTTTGATGCCCAGCTTCGGCCTGATGTGCTGGCTTTTGGTGCGAGGAGGGGCTCAGACCACCCTTTGTCATCACATCGCGGATCTAATGGCCCCAAACCCTGTAGGGAGAACGGAATCACTAGGATCTGGATCAGGACCCGAAAACCCCTGCGGCGCCCCCTGCTGGTCGCGCCCGGCGTGGGTCTGGATCCTGTACGTGGGTCCTGAGGCAGAGGAGATGCCTGGGAAGCGCACGGACACCTGGGCTCCAGGCAGCGCTGCCAGATCGCTGGTTGCACACTTCGTGCCCCAGCTTGTGTCCTGATCCCCGGCCGCCTCCACCATTAGAAAGGCTGGGGTCTGACTGCGGCACGGTGGGGACGAAAGGGTGGATCTGGCCCCAGTCCTTGCAGCAGCCAAGGTTCCCCTGCCCTGAGACCCTCAGCCCTGGCCGTCCCCTCCGGAGGCCCATGTCCTGCCTGGGCTTGGACGGGTCCCCTGTCACTGTAGGGACCTGAGAAATCTGCATCCCCTGGTCCTCCTGGGCGAGAGCTGAATGAGTTAATTTTTATTTGCCTGTGTTGAGGACTTCGGAATGCTTGAAAGCTTTCTGTAAAACTCTCCCCAGGGGAAAGTGTTCCGGTGAGACATTCCTGGCACCAGTCTGGAATAGAGGCCTGGGTCTGGTGCTTGGATGGCAGTGATCGAGCGGTGGGACTTACAGATGACTTTTTCACACTTTTCCTACAGTGAGTGCATGAGAAACTGCTTTTGTTTACGGAAAATACACAGTGAAGTTTTGGAGGCGACAGGGTAGCATCCTGGCTCCTTATAGTTTGTGGGAAAACGAAGTTTGTAGTGTATTTACAATTTCCTATATTTTTGTTATTTAACAGTTTTATTCTTTCTTTCTTTCTTT
>NW_004955468.1:710906-712103 GCF_000276665.1 Chinchilla lanigera | reverse complement strand
TTTTTTTTTTTTGGTGTTTTGAGATAGGGTATCACTATGCAGTTCAGGCTGGCCTTGAACTCAACTATGTAGCCCAGGCTGGGCTTGAATCATGGTGATTCTCCTGTCTCAGCCTCCCTCCCAAGTACTAGGATTGCAGGTATGGGTCACCATGCCAGGTCATAATTTATGTATTTGATTTTTTTTTTTTTTGCAATGCCAGGGATGGAACCCAGGGTCTTACACATGCCAGTAAAGTGCTCTACCACTGAGCTACACTCCCAGCCTTGAGCTCTATAAAAACATTTTTTTTTTTAAAGCCTGGCATGGTGGCTTATGCCTGTAATTCCACACTGAATAATTTAACAACTTAGGAAACTGTGTCAAAATTTTAAGAATACATTTTTAAAGACTAGAGCTATAGCTAGCTCAGTGTAGTCCTGGGTTCCATTCTCAGTAATGAAAAAAAATTTGTGTAAAATATGGCGACCTTCATCCATGTCAGGAAGGCCACCCTGACCCCTGGCTGGAGCGCCGTGTCTGCCTTTCCCTTGTTTTGTGGCCTGGCTGAGATATGGCTCCCTGAGCCTCAGCGTCTCACCTGCACAATGGGGGCTCTGCAGCTCACCCACTAATACAGCTGCCCAGGATCCCTCTGCCGGCTCATGCTCCCCAAAACCACACCTTCACGTGGGGCCCTGGAGCTCCGGGAGGAGGGGGACAGGCCGGAGGGCTGGGCTTGGGACAGTGGGAAACGCGTTCCGTGACTGCTGTCTACACCCCAACTTCCCACTCCCAGCTGCGCCGCCCCGGGGCTCGGAGCCACCTGCCGGGTGGGGCCCGCGTGGGCCGATGGGGGCGGGGACATCGGAGAGCTGCTGGGCGCGTCCTGCTCAGCCTCCCGTCCCTCCACCCATCCCGTTCCTTCACTTCCAGAAACTTCTTTCACCATTTTCCTCCATTCCCACACGAGAGTCAAGCGAGCCCCTGCGGCACACCCTCCCTGCTGGCGGTGGACGGGGTGACTGCGCCCTGCACACCCAGCCGGGCGTCAGCGGTGCCCGCACGTCTGGGGACACAGAGGCTTGGGGAGGGCGCTGCTCCTTGGTGTCCCTCGTCTCACGCGCGTCCCCGAGCGCCGCCGCTGTGCCGGGACCCCGGGGACGGGACGCAGCCCGAGAGCCGCGGCTGCCACGCGGAGGCGGCGACACCGGGGGC
>NW_004955468.1:697722-706351 GCF_000276665.1 Chinchilla lanigera | reverse complement strand
ACCCTGTCTCAAAAAGACAAAACAAACAAACAAACAAACAAACACCTCCCTTCTTGATATCATTGGGCTGTGGGCTAAACAGCCAGGAATGCAGGTGCCTTGTTCTGGAATTAAAGGACCAGGTGGCCAGGTAGCAGAGGGAAGTGCACAACGTGTCACCTTATGATGTCCCTGTGCTCTGCGGGGTCATATTAGATCTGAGACTTAACAAATGATTATAAATGTATTAGAAATATCTTCTTTGTTTTTGAGATGGGGTCTGGCTATGTAGCCCAGGCTGGCTTCGAACTCACTGGAGATCCTCTTACTTCAGCCTTCTGAGTGCTGGGATTACAGATGTGCACTACCACACCTATTGTAGAAATATCTTTCTTGCGTTAACTGGCAATGCATGCTATTTTGGACACCCTCCCAGGCCTGCTACTGTCTATCTGCCTAATATCTAACACATAAGCTTCATTTATTTATTTATTTTTGGTACTAGGAATCGAACTCAGGACCTTCTGCTTGCCAGGCAGGCACTGTTCTGCTGAGCTATATCTCTGGCCCCAACATATAAGCTTTAAATTTCCCCTTAAACACTGCTATAGATGGATCTTATTTGCTTTTATATCATAAGGTTTTATTTTCACTCAGCTGGATATATTTCTTATTTCCCTATGATTTCTTCATTGAGACATGGGTCATCCAGAAGTGTGTTGCTTAATTTCAACATGTTTAGAGATTTCCTGAACTTGTTTTCGGTTGATTTCTAGCTTCATTCCATGATGGTTAGGAATTATGCTTTTTATGATTTCAGTTTGTGTAAAGTTATTGATTTTTTTGTTTGTTTGTTTGTTTTCCGGTACTGGGAATTGAACCCACGACATTGTGCTTGCCAGGCAGGCGCTGCGCTGCTGAGCTAAATCCTCAGTCCCTGTGTAAAGTTACTGAGACTTATTTTATGACCAAGCAACTGGCCTACTCTGGGGAATTTTCCAACTATGTTTGAAAATAATATGCATTCTAAACCAGGTGTGGTGGCACACAGCTGTAATCCAGCACTGAGGCGGCTGAGGCAGGAGGATCATTGCAAGTTTGAGACCAGCCAGGGCTACAAAGTGAGCTCAAGGCCAGCTTGAACTGCATAATGAGACCCTGTCTCAAAAAGACGCCCCCCCAAAAAAAAGAAGAAAGAAAGAAAAGAATGTATATTCTGCTTTTCTTTGTTGGCGCGTAAGGTGTCAGGTCAGAGTGCTTGGTTAATAGTGTTTATGTTTTGCCTACTTCCTATTATCACTTGCACCCTGTTTAAAAAAATGTCTCTAAAATATTTTCCTCAACCAGGTGTGGTGATGCATGCTTGTAACCTCAGCTATCTGGAGGCTAAGGCAGGAGGATCACAAGTTTGAGACCAGCCTGGATTACTTAGTGACATACAATCTCAAAATAAAAAAATAAAGTATGGGTGGTAGTGGCCCATACCTGTCATCCCAGCACTCTAGAAGCTGAGGCAGGAGGATTGCTATGAGTTCAAGGCCAACCTGAGCTACATAACAAGACCCTGTCTTAAAAAAAAGATAAGACTGGGATGTAGCTGAGTGGTAGGGTACTTGCCTTCTAATGTATCTAATACCTTAAACAAACCCAAATAAACCCCTCTATAAACATAAAAACAATTGGAAATTGCATGGGAAAAAAATCATTGGCTTTGATTACATAAAAACTAAAAGCTTCTAAACATTAAGAAAGATTGGGTGTGCCGGGTGTGGTGGTGCACGCCTGTAATCCCAGTACTCGGGAGGCTGAGGCAGGAGGATCACTGCGAGTTCGAGACCAGCCTGGGCTACAAAGGGAGCTGAAGGCCAGCCTGAACTGCATAGGGAGACCCTGTCCCAAAAAGACAAAAATAAATAAATAAATAAATAAATAGTTAGGTGTTTTGTTTGTTTTTAGTGGTGAGTGCTCAGACTGAACCCAGGGCTCCCACATGATAGGGAAGTGAGCCACACATACCTCGCCTGGAAACAGTATTAAAATCCAAACGACAATAGGAAATGGGTTTCTCTGTTTGTTTGTTTGTTTTGTCTTTTTGAGACAGGGTCTCACTGTGCAGTTCAGGCTGGCCTTCAGCTCATTTTGTAGCCCAGGCTGGTCTCAAACTCACAACAATCCTCCTGCCTCAGCCTCCTGAGTGCTGGGATTACAGGCATGCGCCACCACGCCTGGCTGACAATAGGAAATGGGGAAAATATGTGTGTCATACTCACAATACAGGTGACAGAAAACAGATTAGTGTACTTCATTAATAAAGAATCCTCAAAAATCAATACTTTTTTTTTTGAGACAGAGTCTCAGCTATCTGCTATGTAGGTAGACATCAGCTATCTAACTACTATGTAGTTCAGGCTGGCTTTGAACTCACTATGTAGCCTAGGCTGGCCTTGAACTCATGAGCATCCTCCTGCCTCAGTCTCCCGAGTGCTGGAATTACAGGCGTGCACCACCATGCCTGGCCATAAATCAACAAATTGCTCAGTAGGGCCTGGTGATATAGCTCAGTAGTATAACACTTGCCTAGGAGATGAGAGGCCCTGGGTTCATTCCCTAATATCTGAAAAACTAAAAAGAAAAGAAAAATGTGAACTATTACATGACAGAATTAAAAGGATAAATAAGCTACTTATCAATTATATGTTTTAGTAATCCTTAGCAATTGATATAGGCCCTCCGGACAAAAATTGGATACAGATGTCACAAACACTAAAAACAGTGTGACTTTACAGATATGATCCAGATCGTGGGCATTAAATTCAGAACATTTTCCTGGATTTACCAGGTGGGCCCTATCTAGTCTCTTTTTTGGGGGGGTGGGGGCGTGTCTCACTATTGTAGCACAGGCTAGCCTCAAACTCCTAGTGATCTTCCTGTCTCAGCCTCTTTTTTTTTTTTGAGACAGTCTTGCCCCGCAGTTCAGGCTGGCCTTGAGCTCACTTTGTAGCCCAGGCTGGTCTCAAACTCATAGCGATCCTCCTGCGTCAGCCTCCCAAGTGCTGGGATTTGCCTCAGCCTCTTGAATGCTGGGATTCCAGGCATGCACTACCAAGCCTGCCCCCAACCTAGTTTCCATAAACTCCTAACTCGGAGAGTTTAGAGCTCGTCTGGTGCAAGTTAGAAGCCAACCTGCGCGTATGGTGAAACTTCATTGGAAAAACAAAGAAGCGAGTGGGGCTGAGGAGAAGTTAGGTTTGAAGTGTGAGCAGGGTCGAGGATGGAAGGTTAAGGACTAAGGAACGTCCAGCCCTGCAGATGAGGTGGCCAGAAAGGAAGTGGGGTCTCGGCTTCCAGCCACAAGAGACTGGACTCTGTCAACAGGAGTGGCCTTGGACGTGGGCGCCTCCCCGGGGATCTAGAACTGGACACCTGAAGACCTAAGCAGAAGCTCCAGCTGAGCCTGGCTGGCCCCACAGCAAGCACTGTAACGAAGGAGTACTGCTTCAGCTGCTAACAGGGTCAGGACTGGTCACGGAGACAAAACAAAACAGAAAAAACCAACTTAACGTATGACCGCCCCTGATGTTTGGGGCTCTCAGCGCCCTGGCTGAGTTCCAGCCTCAGCCTCCCTTTCCTGTGCACCTCCAGGCTCCGCAGCCGTGCGAGCTCCCCACTGTCACCCCTGGGCACACGGTCCTGGCAGATGGCTGAATGGACAATTGGTGGACAGACGTGGAGTTTTTTTCTTTCTTTTTGTTTTTTGTCTTTTTGAGACAGAGTCTCCCTGTGCAGTCCAGGCCGGCCTTGAGCTCACTTTGTAGCCCAGGCTGGTCTCAAACTCGCAACGATCCTCCTGCCTCAGCCTCTTGAGTGCTGGGATTACAGGTGTGCGCCACCACACCGGGCCAGGTGTGGAGATGGAGAGATAAATGAATGCATCGCTTTCTAGCATGAGTTGGAAATGCAGAGATGGATGGATGAGCAGACAGGGAGAAATGGTGCAGTGCGTGGGCGGCTGAACTGAGGGATGGGTGTGTGCGCATTAGAGAGAAGGCAGAGAACTGCGTGGATTACTGGAAGGTTTAGCAGTGAGCTGGTGTGTAAGGTGGCTGCATGGATAGCTGGACAGGTAGATGGGGTAAGTGCAAGGTCATGTTCTGATGGCTGCGTGGGTGGATGTAGGATTGGATGGATGGATGGGTACGTGAGCACCCAGGTGGACTGGGGGGTGGACAAATGGATGGATTCTGGGTGCACATTCGAAGGGTCGGTGTTCGGAGAGGTTGGCGAGTGCTGAGCTGGAGGGGTGGAGAGGCACGAGGGTGAATCGATGGACCAGGGGCTGGATGGGAGGTGGGCGGGTCGGTGAACGTCTGGGTGGTTGCGCGCTGCTTGGGTGCAGGGAGAGATGTCAGTGGAGAGACAGATACGCGGATGTTGAAGTGGGCAGCCTTGGGGACCAGAACCCGCGGGATTTGAACCCAGGTTCTGCTATTTATGGGCTATGTAACGTTGGGCAAGTTGCTTTCTTTTCTTTCGGGTTTCTTTATCTGTGACAGAGGAGTGACAACAGTTCTTCGCTGCTGGGGTTTGTTCTGAGCAATGAGTGAGCTGATACACGTACAGCCCTAAAACAAGGCCTGGGGCATAACTGGATTTATCCAGATGGGAGGGAAGATGGTCAGATGACCACAGAAATGACCACGCTTGACCCAAGGGAGAAGGAGTAAAGGGTGTGGGTCGGGTCACAGACACTTGAGCCACTCTCACACATTTTATTAGGGGCTTAGAAGGGAATCCTAGCAGATCTTTCTGTTTGCCCCAAACTGGGCCCAGGAGTGGATCAGATCTGGACATAGGACAAGGTGACATCGCCCTGGATTTCCAGCGTGTCCACGCTCTGGAAGGCCGGGAGGCGATGCGAGTAGTCGAAGAGGTGCTGGCCATTGGCGTACACTTTGAAGCGATCCGTGCCGCAGCGAATGGAGAGCTGCGGGGGAGGGGAGGGGAGGGCTGAGGCCACGGCGCAGCGGCCACGCGCGGAGGTGGGGGAGGGGACCCAGGACTCACATCGAAGAACTGGCCGGGGACAAACGGGTTGTGGGGCAGCTTCCTCTCCTCGGAGCCCCAGGAGCCCTTCAGATGGCTGTTCCGGACCACAACGCCCTCAGACAGGCGGGGGTTGATGTGCAGTGCCCGGTCCCCTGAGGAGCCCACCTTGAAGTTGATGGCAAAGCTGGGAGCAAAGGGGAAGTCGAGTGGGGGGTCAGCACCTGGGTCTCCAGGGGAGAAAGGACTGGGGCCTGGACCCCTGGGTGCGAGGGATGAGGCCTGGCCTGGCTATTTCTACCTCAGTCGAGGTGCTTTACCTCTTGGCTGTGGGGGGTATGAAGCCCTTGATGATGATGGTCCTTCGGGGGCTGAGCCCCCCTTGCAGTCTCCCCAAATATGGCACAGGCTGTGGAGAACATTGCGGTCCCATTAGCTCTCAGATTACCAAATTCCAGGAACGTTTTTTTTTTTTGGTCTTTTTGAGACAGGGTCTCACTATGTAGTTCAGGCTGGCCTTGAGCTCACTTTATAGCCCAGGCTGGTCTCAAACTCATAACGATCCTCCTGCCTCAGCCTCCTGAGTGCTGGGATTACAGGTGTGCGCCACCATGCCCGGCTCAGGTTTTGTTTTTTTCGTTTTTTTTTGGTAGGGAGAATTGAACTCAGGACCTTGGGCTTGCCAGGTAGGCCATGTACCCCTGAGCTATATCCCTGGTCCCAATCCAGGAACATTTTTCACAAAGAGGTTCCTTACTTCCTGGAAATGTACCCAGCCAAGTCCCCTCCACGATTTTACCTTCTCCTCACCTTCCACCCCAAACACCCTCATCCCACCATCCCGCCGCTCCTCTCCAGGCCGCTCCCCACCCCAGTCCCTGCTTCCCCTTCACTGAACCAATCCTCTGGGCCCCAGTCCCACAGGACACCATACCGGGTTGAAGACTGGGGGTCCCGACATGACCTGTGAAGTAAGGAAGAGGTAATATTATTGGGCCATTCAGACACACAGCTCTGCATCCGGGTGTCTCCAGAATAGGGTTGGTAAAGGCCATCCCCACCCCCACCCTCAGCACCGGCGCAAGCGCTCACCGGCAGGGTGTTCATCTGCGCCTGCGGAGCGGGAGGACCACCGTATCCCGGAGCACCACCGTAGCCCGGAGCACCACCGTAGCCCGGAGCACCACCGTAGCCCGGAGCACCACCGTAGCCCGAAGCACCACCATATCCCGGAGCCTAGAGGATGCACAGGGGCAGGATGCTGAGGGGCTGGGGCCTCCTCGGCCACTCTCCTCCCCCTCGGGAAAGTGTCCCGCAGGGGGTACTTACATGGTAAGGCGGCTTAGCCATGGGTTTCTGTGGGTACAGAGAGAAGGAGGTCAGGAGATAGACCCCATGTTCAAGACTGGAGGGCCTTGAGGGTCCTGGCCCTGGCAACCCACTACCGCCATATAAGTGACTTCTGAAGCCCACGGTGACACAGATGATTGATTCAGGGAGGGGACCGCCATGTTGAGTGGCCACCAGTGCCCTTCGGGCTTCAACACAAAGCCTTATGACAAGGCCTGTGAATTCTGCTCTCTTGCACCCTCCCTGTGCTGTCTTCCCGCTGCCCCGACTCTCCCTGCCCCCTCCTGCTGCTCAGCTTGGAAGCCGCATGGGGAAGCGGAAGCAGAGGTGGGCATAGTGACACATGCTGGAATCCCAGCAGTCTAGGAAGCTGAGGCAGGAGGATCACCATTTGAGCCCAGCCTGGGCAATTTAGTGACTTAGGGAGACCCTGTCTCAAAATAGGAAAAAAATAAAAAAAAAACCCACAAATAAATGGCTTGGGAAATGTAAAGCCTTCAGCAGACGGGTACATGTGTCACTAGGTCCCTTTGTGTTGCTGTGATATCAACACGTGCCTTCTCTACTCCACCCCTTTGCTTCCTCACAGGTAACATGACCCGAATCAAGGGTTGTTTTGTTTTCTTTTTTTTTGGCTTTTTGTTTGTTTGTTTGTTTAGAGTGTTAGGGATTGAACCCAGGGCCTTTGCACTGAGCTACATCATCATCTCTTTCTCATGTTTTTGTTGGGAGATGATCTCACTAGGCTGGGCTCAAACTTGTGATCCGTTGCCTCTGCCTCCAGAGGGCTGGGACTACAGGTGTGCACCGCCACGCTGGGCTCCGAATCCAGGTTTTATAGGGAATTCCCTTTCCTCGTGGCTGTGTCACACACCTCCCTAGATCAGACTGAGTTTTTCCTTCTTTTGTGGCGACAGACTTGCTTATCTGATTCTATATCTGATGAGGAAAGCGGCCCCTGCCTTGTGCACAGCGACTTTGGGTCATGAATACTGCCCTTACTTAACTTGGAGACTTTGTGTCTGGTTTTGTTGCGGTGCTGGGGATGGGACCTAGGGCCCCCCAAGCTGCACAGCCCCAGCCCCAGGCTTGCGTAAGTGCCCCTGTGACACTGTGGCGGGTCGTGGCAGCGGCTGTTTGCCCACTTGGGATTTGGGAGTGGAGTTTCTAGATCACTCGGGCGCGGGTTTGCTCAGCTTTCCGACGCGGGCGGCTGTTTTCCAGGAGACTGTGCCAGCTCACGCCCCCACAGCCCTGTGGCTGGCTGTCCCACGTGCTTGTCACTCAGTGGTACCTCACAGGTTCTTTCTTATTATAGGTCTGATGAGCGTGTGGTGCCCAGGCACTGCAGCTCTGAGGTTCCCAGGCGACTATGGTGAATTTGTTTGCTATTCGTGAATTCTTTGCTCTTTATCTACATTTATTGATTTAGTTCAACTCCTCCTCCTCCTCCTCCTCCTCTTCTTCTTCCAGGAAGACCTTCCCGACTCATAACTAAGCCAAGCCCTTCCTTTAGACTCAAAACTGCCAGTAGATCCCCCACCTTGGCCCCAACCCTCCGCCTGTAGCTCCCCATCATGGGCTTGGCCCCTGGAAGCCAGCACCGTCTGTGAATGTCTGCCTTCCCAGCGGACAGTCTTAGTCACCCCAGAGTCCCCGGTGCCACCCTTTGAAGGGACTGGCACCGATCAAGTGCTTGAGCAATAAATGAATGTAAGATCAGATTAAGGAAGGCAGGAAGCAAATAAAGGAGGGGACCCCACACACCTGGCTTGGGGCAGGCTGGCCTCCGAGGAAGTTGATCGATTGAAGCTTCAAGTCCCCATCCACGTGCAGGTGGGTGACCATCTGTAAGGGTAGCCGGTGCTGGAACTCATAGAAGGGGTTTCCGTTCACCACTACCTGGAGAACAGGCAGGAGAGGTCCGGCAGTCAGCGCTGTGACTTTGGGGAGGTAGAAGCAACAGCTTTTCGGCTTTGGGTTCAAGGTCTTAGGTGCAAGTTAGAAGAACATCAGAGTCAGAAACCTTGGAGTCTAGAGGCCTGAGGTAGAGTTGGGTAAAACATGTGCTCACAAGCTGTAATCCCAGCACTCTGGAAACTGAAGCAGGAGAAAATGGCAAGTTCAAGCCCAGCCTGGGCAATTTGGTGACCCATCTCAGAAAGGGGGGGCATATAGCTCAGTGGCGCAGTGCCTGCCTGGCAAGTGCAAGATCCTGGGTTTGATTCCTGGTACCAAAAAAAAAAAAAAAAAAAAA
>NW_004955468.1:668538-697608 GCF_000276665.1 Chinchilla lanigera | reverse complement strand
CCTTGAGCTCCCTTTGTAGCCCAGGCTGGCCTCGAACTCGCAAGGATCCTCCTGTCTCAGCCTCCTGAATGCTGGGATTACAGGTGTGGGCCACCACACCCGGCTATGTTCCCACTTTAAATAAAAGGCAGCCCATGGAGAGTTGGAGAAGATTTGGGATGTAACCCACCCTGGAAGAAGCAATGGGCACACAGGGTTTGGGGCTGGAGGTCCCATTCCCGGCTGAGGGGCCGGCTCCAGTGTACCCTCTCCTTGCAAAAGCCCAGTGGCCTTGTTGTCAAATACCGCAGCCACTTGTGCAGTGTGCGTCAGCTGTGTGGGCCCGTGGGCCCAGGTTCCAACACGCTGGGAAAAACAACAGACGCCCCACATTTACGAGATGGCTGGAGCAGGACAGGACACGTGGTGACATGAAGAAGAACAATCCATTTTTAAGTGTGGTCATGGCATTCTGACTGTGCGTGTGGTTTTGAAAGGAAATATTTATGAATGGAATGATGTCATGTCTGGAGTTTACTTTCAAATAATATGGAAAGGGGAGTGTGGGGAAGAGATGAAGGGGAGGGACCTGAAGGGACACCTGTCTAAGTGGGTGGGAGACACAGGCTCTTTGTGTCCGGTGCTTCCTTTTGTGTGGGTCCGGAGCCAGCGGTCAAACACAGCCAATGTCCTTGCTCCGTGAGACCCCGAAGGACAAGGTGCGGGTTCCGTGGAATAGAAGGTTCCCATCGGGTGGGAAGAAAGGAACAGAAAGAAAGTAAGGTAGGAGCTGGGGGCATGGTGAGGCTGCAGTCCCAGCACTCTGGAGGCTGAGGCAGGAGAATGGCAAGTTCAAGCCCAGCCTGGGCTTGGCGGGCCCAAGCTCTGACTTGGCGACACCCTGCCTCAAAATACAAAGAGCTGCCCCTCTTCTGAGCCGCACACCTGCCTCCACCACTGACAACACGGTGTTTCAGAAGACTTCTACTGTTCTAAGAATATTTTTTCTAAAAATGAACAAATACAAATGAAAATAAAGAGAGCTGCGGATGCAGCTCAGTGCCAAGCGCTGGGTTCACTCCCCGGTACCAGAAGGAAAGAGTGCGGCAGAGGGAGGAGGGTGGCGCCGCGGGGGAGGGGAGGGCGCTGAGACCTTGTAGTGCTCGGGCAGGACCATGAAGACTAGCTCGAAGGCGCTGCCCCTCTTGAAGGGCATGCTCTTCTTCCGCTCCTCCTGGCCCCACCGGCCGCCTTGCTGTGAGTTGAAGACCACCTTGTCCCAGCCGTCAAAGCGGGGATTGAAGTGGAACGCGATGTCTGACCCCGGGGAGCTTCCCACCACGAAGTTCACAAAGAACCTGGGAAGACATCGAGGCCCGACTCCCTGACACACCTGGCAGCATGCAGGGCCTCCTCCAGGAAGCTGTCCTCGCCCTGTCCCCACCCTCTCTGTCGCGGCCTTGGACCTGACCAGCCTTGGTGACCCAGGCGAGGAGGGAAGTCACGGCTGCGTGGCGGGAGGCAGAGCCCCACAGCCACTCTTTTGCTCACAGTTTCCCCTTTTCAAAAAAAAAAAATTATTTTTTGAGACAGGGTTGCAATATGTAGTCCCTGCTGGCCTTGAACTCACTATGTAGCCCAAGCTGTCCTCAAACTCGAGGCGACCCTCCTGCCTCAGCAAGTCCGGGGATCACAGGTGTGCGCAGCCACACCCAGCTTGATAGCTTCTCTTCAAGACCCCTCCCCACTTCCCCCAGCTTCAAGTGACAACTGCCGTTCGTTGCCTTGGCATTATGTAGCACTTATTTACCATGGATCAGGCCCTGCCCTACACACTTGACATCTGTTGGCTGGGATCTCCCTGCTCCTTGCTGGCCCCTGCAGATCATTCCCCACTACAGCTGGAGGGACCCTGTGGACACCCAAACCAGAGCCTGTCCCACACCGCCTGACACAGCAGCCTTTAGGAGGTCAGCATTCAACAGGGCAGGTGTGAGTTTGTCTCAAGGCCTTTGCACTGGCTGTGTCCTCTGCCTGGACTGTCTTCCTCAGCTATCCCTCCTTCCCTCCCAGCCTCCATCAGTTGAGGAGGCAGATCCCCTTTCCTGGTGCCAGGCATGGTGGCACATGCATGTAATTCCATCCCTCAGGAGGCTGAGGCAGGAGGATCACCATGAGTTCGAGGGTTTGAGGTCAGCCTGGGCTACAAAGTGAGCTCAAGGCCAGCCTGAACCGCACAGTTTAAAAAAGAAAAACTCAAAAAAAACCTCGTCTCTTAGTGAGAGTGCAGGAAAAGGAGAGCAGAAGGCCCCAGGGTAGACCAGCAGCTCCCTGATTATCTGGGTGGGCACGGAGGGGCTCACCGATTCATGTTCTCGTGGGCCACTCCTTGGATGTAAACTGACATTCCAACACTGAGGCCGCCTGGGATGGGCCTGTTGTAGGGCAGAGTCTGTGGAGTGGGCCAGGGAGGGGTGTCAGAGCCCTTCACCCTCACCAACCCCCCCCTTCCTTCAAGCGGGGAAGGGGAAACTTGGGGTGAAGGGACAGGGGATGCGGAAGGCTCCCGGAGTCAGATGTGGCCTCAGATGGGCTGAGCATCCAGAGGGGGGTGACTCAAGCCTTGGGGTCAGGAGCAGATAAATCAGAGCCCGGGTGGGGGCCCCCCGGGGATCAGGTTGGGGTGAATCGGTGTACGGGGCCGTCTCTCACCGGGTTGTAGGTGGGCTGGTAGCCCGGCGCAGGGACGTAGGCCATCTGGAGGCTGGGCTGGCGGCTGTCCTGGGAAGGAGCTGCGGGATGGGAATGGAGGCGGGGGACAGGTGGTAGGTGGCCCTTATACTGAGGGGGAGGGGCTGGCAGGGGAGGGGCTGCCAGGTTCCTCTTCTGGGGCTGCCGAGGGCACGCCCTACTGTCCTGTCCCCTACCAGCCTTACACAGGACCCCGCCTCTCCTGTAAGGAGGAAGTGTAGTGGACTTCGGCCTCCCAGGGGCCTTATCAGAGCCCATAAAGCCCTGCCTGACCCGTGTTGGCAGAGGGAGGGTGAGGCCGGGTGTGCAGGCCAGAGCAGGGCTGTAGGAATGCAGGGGACAGGTGGGCAGAGGCAGCAGGGAGGAGCTGTGAAAGACCCTGCTTCACTTCTGTCCTGCACACCCTTACCCCACGCCTTGTGCTATTTGCACAGTGGGCTGGAACACAGGCCGCTGGAGCCAGGGTTCTGCTTCCTGCTTTGCTCATTTCTTGGCTGTCTGATGCTACCTCAGCGCCTGACCCTCAGTTTGCCCACTATTTGTCAAATGGCGATAATAATAGCATCACTCTCATAGTCACTCACAAGGAATCGCTGGTTAATAATGCTCAGAATAGGATGTGGCATACAAAAGGGACTGTTTTTTTTTGTTTTTTTGTTTTTTTTTTTTTGTCTTTTTGAGACAGGATCTTGCTATGCAGTTCAGGCTGGACTTGAGCTCACTTTGTAGCCCAGGCGGGTCTTGACCTCACAGTGATCCTCCTGCCTCAGCCTCCCGAGTGCTGGGATTACAGGCGTGCGCCACCACACCCGGCTTCAAAAGGGACTAAGCTGATGCTTAGTCTCTTGGATTCATTCTAAATGTAAATCCAGAAGGCTAGGATTACATATGGGTAAGAAAGCACAAAGTTTAAAGAAATGCAGTTGCTGGCCATGGTGACACACGCCTGTTATCCCAGCTACTCAGGAGGTCGAGCAGAAGGATTGCAAATTCAAGCTTAGTCTGGGCAATTTAGCCACTTAGCAAGAAAGAGCCTGCCTAAAAATAAAAAAGGCCTGGGGCTGAGCATGGTGGTGCTTGCCTACAGTCCCAGCACTTGGCTGAGGCAGGAGGATCACTTCAAGCTTGAGGTCAGCCTGGGCTACATAGTGAATTTAAGGCCAGCCTGAACTGCAGAGGGAGACCCTGACTTGAAAAAATGAAAAGAAGGCAGCTAAGAGCTTGCCTTAAATTTCAGCAAAGACTCTGGACTTGGACTTCTCAGCAATGCTGAAACTGTTAGGACTTTGGCAACTCTTGGAGATGGACTAAATGCCTTTTGCATAAAGGGATGTGCATGAGTCTTTGGGGAGCCGGGGTGGAATGTTATAGTTTGTGTCTAGATGTGCCCCCTCAAAGCCTCGTACAGTCTGGGTGGGGCTTTTTCAGAGGTGGCTGCATTGAGGGTGTATGACGCTGGAACTTACTTATGGTGCAATGCAAGGCTCAAGGACACTAGGACTAAGGGTGTGAGCGCTACCTGCCCTGAGTAGCCTGAATAAAAGGGACAGAGAAGTGCTGTTAAGGGCCCTTGCTCGCTTGCTTTTGCTGTCTTCCGCTTCCCATGAACTGGTTCTTCTCTGTGATACCCCTCTGCCAAGCCATCCTGCCTTGGAGCCTGTCAATTATGGTCAGAAACCTCTGCAAATGGTGAGCAAAATAAACCTTTCCCTTTAAAAGCAGAGGGAGGGAGGGCTTGGGTCACAGCTCAATGCGAAGGCGCTGAGTTTCATCCCCAGTATGGAAACAACAAACCAAAGTTTAAAGAAAAAAGGCAACCACTAGGTACAGTAGTGCATGCCTGTGATCCCAGCTACCCAGGAGGCTGAGGCAGGAGCACCACTAGTTCGTGGCTAGCCTGAGCTATACAGCAAAACCCTGTCTCAAAATAAAAACACAGAAGCGCTAGGTATGTAACTCAGCACTCCCTAAAATCAACGCTCAGTACTGGGATTGGGTGGGGGGTGGAGACTGGCTTAAGACTGGGTAGCCCCAGACCGACCCCCAGGGTCCAGGTCTCTGTTCCCAACGTCCGTGACTGGGGGACACAGGGCACCTTAGCCCGCCCCACATCCTCTGCCTCCATGCAATAAACACACCAGGCTCTTTCCAACTCTTTATTGTTCGTGAGTAAAGATAAGGCCCTGGGCTTGGAGAAATCAGAGTCATAAACTTATAAACTGGAGACTGTGTGGCAAGGCACGGAGACCATCTCCACCAACCCGCCCTTCCCTCAGATAAGGAAACAGGCGGGAGGCAGTGCAACCCGGACCCTGGCGACCCCGGGCCGGGGCCAGGGCCTGGGAGCCACGAGCTCTCAAAGCTTGGAGAAGGTCACGCTCTTCAAGTCCTTCTTCTCCATTGCCGCCTGGACAGACTTGATGATGTCCTGGGTCTGCAGCATGCTCATGTTCCAGGAAGCCTGGGTAGAAGGCAGGGTAAGGCTAGCAGCACACCAATCAGAACACGAAGAGCGAGCCTGTGCACAACCCCCAGGTGCCGATTGGCCAGTCCACGGTCAGGGCAGGGTTATGATTGGCCGGAGCGAAAGCCTTACCACGTAGTTAAGGCTCTCGGTCACTGGGTGATCGCGGGCATAGAGCAGGTTGACTTTAGTGCTCTGCACCGCCACCGGGCTCTTGCTGGAAATCTCAGTGGCCAGGGCGAACGCGGCATCAAGCATGCGTTCCTTGTCTGGGAACACGCGGCTGTGGGAGGAGGGGTGAGAGGAAAGGGGAACAGTGGGCCTGATTCAGGCTCTCCTCCGCTTGCTGGGGAAGTGGCCTTGCCCAGGAGGAAGGCAGGAGACCCTTGAAGGGGCTGCGTCACAGCAGGAAGCTGAGCCCCCAGGGGACCGCGAGAGCCCCGCCCTGCACGGCTGCCCCTGGGCCCTTCACCCCACACCTGGGCCCCTACCTGACTAGCCCGCTGCTCAGGGCCTCCTCAGCCATCATCTTGCGGGCGGTGAAGGCCAGCTCGTTCACCAGGCTGCAAAAGGGTCGCTGCTGTCACGCAGGGAATGGCGAGGCCCCGCGGCCCGCTCCCAGGCTCCGCCCGCCCACCCACCTCTGGTTTCCGATGACCTTGGGCAGGCGCTGCAGCGTCCCCACATCGGCCGCCAGGCCCATGTCCACTTCCTGGGGGAGAGGTCGCATCAGGGTTTGCTTCCTGCTCAGTACTGCTCCGCAGGCCAGCTCAATGTCTATGGCAGTTCGCGTGTCCCGCAGAGGTCCCACTGCCTCCAGCTTGAGGACCCCCTCCAAACACTCCAATGTTCCCCATCATGAGGGGCTTAACCCCAGGTGGGTTCCTTTAGTCTTTTTTTTTTTGATCAAGACCTCCCCTGGATCGCCCACCCTGTCTTCCTCTGTCACCAAGCCTCATTTCTATTTTTTTTTTTTTTTGGTGCAAGGGATTGAACCCAGGGCCTTCACACTAAACTATAGCCCTGGCCATTTTTTATTCTGATACAGGGTTTCGATACATTATCCAGGCAAAACTTGAACTTGCAATCCTGCCTCAGCCTTCCTCGGTGCTGGGATTACAGGGCAGCAGAATGGTGCCTGACTCTAGCCTCACTCTGTAGGGTTCAATTGTCCCTCTTCAGGAAGCCCTCAGACCTTGCTCCCTTGGCCTGCTCTGTTCCTGCTCTGCCCCAGGTCCGCCACTGACTGCCCAGGACCATGCAGGGCCCCAGGAATGGGAGCCCACCGGGTGACTTACCTTCACCTGGAAGCAAGCATCCTGGGCACAGTACCGGATGTCACAGGCGGTGATGAGGTCCACGCCTGGGACAAAGAGGCCAGTGACACTGAACAGTGAGGCCTGGGAGGAGGGGCAAGAACTAAGCCCTCCTCCCAGGACGTGGGGCTGCATCCTGGGACCAGGTCTAAGCAGCAACAGAGCTGAGAGCGGAGGCCCTGGCGGCGGCGGCGCGTGGCTGCAGACTCACCTGCACCAATACAGTGCCCGTGGATGGTGGCGATCACGGGCTTGGGGCACTGGAAGGGAAAGGGAACGAGGGTCAGGCTGGCCGGAGAGAGGAGGGCACAGGGCGTGCTCGCCAGCCCCCCAGAGCCACCTCTTCGATGACGCTGAAGGTCTTCTGGTAGGTGGTGATGAGGTTACGCAGGTACCAGGCGATGCGGGCCGCGTCGTCTCCTTGGGGCTGCAGGAGGTCCGACGCCAGGTCCACAAGGTCAATACCTGACGGGAGGCGTTAGGGGCCACCGATTTTGTGGCTGCAACTTTAAGACAATCCTGCACCTGACTTTTCTCCCACCAGCCATTCTCTGCACCTCTCATCCTGTCCCTGGCTCCCACCCCACTGCCACAGAGGCAGAAGCAGCCTGTGAACCCTGGGCCAGCGCCGCTCCTCTCCTCTCCCACCCGCCTTAGAATAAAAGGGCAGAGCCTTGCTTAGCGGATGCCAGGCCCGGGGCTCCACCTCAGTGCCGCGGTGTCCTCCCCGGCACGGCTCAAAAACACACGACATGAACGAAGTCCTTGCTGTCACCTGGGCCTGCGCAAGCCTCATGTCTGTCTGTCGTCCTGCTCCTGTGGGCACTCAGGCCTCACACACTCACCTCCCGGGGCCTCTGTGCCTCCTGCTCCCTCTGCCCACAACGGCCCCCCGCCATGTCCCCATGACTGACGTGGCTGCTTCATCCAGGGAGCGGCCTGGTTCATCCAGGGCGGCTGCCCCAGCCGCTCTCCATCTCCCCAGTGACGGTACTGCCCGGCCCGCACACGGCGCTCGCAGTCGGGAGTTCGTCTCACTGAGCACTGGTCTCTCCAGGTGTGAGCTCTGGGAACCCTGGAGCATTTTTTTGTTTTTTTCCCACCACTATCTTCCTTTGCCCTGGAACAGGACCCAGTACACAGTAGGTGCTCATTAGTGGACAATACAGCTGACAATTTCTGTCCCTACGGGGAGACAGACAAATGAGGAGGGAAGCTTATTTTGTCAGGTGGTGGTAAGTGCTCAAGAAAAATAAATGGAAGTACCAGGGACGCCCTGTGCAGGACTGCTGCAATGACTCCCTCACTGACAAGGCGACGTCTGAGGACAGACCTGGAGAGGGAGGGTGCCACGGGCACGTGTCACAGTTGCAGGGATCAGGAACAGCGGCGCAAAGGCCCTGGAGGCCCGTGGGCTGCAGCGGGTGTGAGGGAGTGGGAGAAGCCCAGATCAGAGAGGTCAAGGGGCAGAGTGCTGCGGGGGACTTGGCCAGAGTGTGGGGTGAAGCTGAGCAGTCACCCTTCACTCTTCCACCTGAGCAGAACCTTCTTATCCTTTCAATGGTCACTACACAGCGTCACTGGACAAACGTGAGGAGCGGTGTTCGCCACGCCCCTAAAGGCTGCGGCTTTGCGGGGTTTTTTTGGTTTTTTGTTTTGTTTTTTTTTTTCGGGTACTGGGAATCGAACTCACGACCTTGCACTTGCCAGGCAGGTGCTGTGCTGCTGAGCTAAATCCCCAGCCCCTGGCTTTGCAGTTTAAACATAAGCTGGAAGGAGCCGGGGCTTGGGAAAGCAGCCCTGGGAAAGCGCGTGGGTTATGGATGCAGGAGGCAGGACACCTTGTGCTAGCTGGCTGGGTCGCTTCACCTAGGGCCCAGGTGGCTTCTCTGAAATTCCCATGAGCCCTACCGGAAGCAGACAGGGCCACAGGGGTGCATGGAGGTGCAGCCCCAGAGGCACTGAGCGGGCCTGGCATGCTACGGGCAAAGTCACCACTACCGTGCTCTCCATTTCAGCAGAGGTTATGAGCGGGGTCAGCCCGAAGGTGGCTCTTGGCTTCCACACCATGTCTAATAGCCCCTCATGACTCAGCAGCTATGCTGAGTCCCAGAATAAGCTTAGCATGGCATCCTGTGACACCTCCTATCACTGGCTTTTCTGGTTTGCCTGCCCTTCTTGGACCTGCAGACACTGGCAACTGCAAGGAAATAAAGGGCACCAGGCCATGGGACACTTGGCAACTGTGATCATTAAAAAAAATGAAGTTTCAGCTGGGCAGGGTAGTGCACTCCTGTAATCCCAGCAATTGGAAGGCTGAGGCAGGAAGCTCACCACAAATTTGAGGCCAGCCTGGGTTACATAGTGAGTTCAAAGGCAGTCTGAACTACACAGTGAGACTCTGTCTTAAAAAAAAAAAGTTTCAGGTGGGCATGGTGGTACATGCTTATAATGCCAGAACTCTGGGAGGCTGAAGCAGGAAGACTTCAAGTTTGAGGCCAGCCTGGACATTGCAAGAACTTATCTCAAGATCAGGGCGTGCTGGTAGCTGGAGATGTAGCTCAGTGCAAAGGCCTGGGTTCAAGCCCTGGGACTGGGTCGGGGGAGCAGTATTTCCACTCTATCACTGGGTCACTGTGACCCTGACTTTCTTCCTTCTGCTCTCCAGGTTTTGCTGAAGAAAAGATGCAATGGCTGCAATCAACTGGACACTGTAAGATCAGGGCCCTGGCCTGGCATGGCGCAAGTGAAGCCTCATCCTTTCTCAGGCATAAGCTTCACAAAGGTGAGGGGGTCAGAAGCAGGGGCAGCTCTGGCACCACACTGACCCCCTTCAACGTGTGCCAAATGAGTAAATAAATGAAAGGAGAAATGGGGTAACGAGAGAAGATGGAACGTGAAAAAAACAGAAGAGACCAGATTGTTTACCAGGTGTCTTCCCCACTGACTTGGGGACTCCAGGGGGTCCAGGGCTGTGTTAATCACCTCTGGGTGCCTAGCACCGGACTGGGCCCACTGAAGAAATCAGCACACGTGACATTTCGCTTCTGCTATGCCCGAAAGGATTAGCCTCTCATAATGGCATGCTGCGTATATACTCTGGCTGGACCAGACGGCTACCGGAAGCCACACAAGAGCCTGAAAGGAGTCAGCATTTCTAAAAAGTGGCGGGTACATACTGAGCCACCTGTTTTAAAGCTTTTAGTCTGAAGGCAGGCTGAGGTTGTGCTTTAAAGAGCCACAGGTCACGCTGGGCATGGTGGTGCATGCCTATAATCCCAGCACTTGGGAGACTAAGGCAGGAGGAGGATCACTGTGAGTTTGAGGCCAGTCTGAACTACATAGCAAGGCCCTGTCTCAAAAAAAAAAAAAAAAAAAAAAGCAGCCACAGGACAGAGTCTTGGGTAAACACTGCTGCTAAAATGTGAAAGAGTAAATTCCAGAAATGCAAGAGCCAGAAAAGGGAGCCCCAAATCCTATGAACAAACTCTACTGAAATCTCTTGCTGCCTCATGAAACCATACATGCAGCCCAGCACAAGATTTAAAAGCAAATTCCAACTAAGCACTAAAGCAGGAAATTCAACACCCTCTGGAGTTACAAAATTTGGAGTGTACACATCTTATTCTTCTATCCTAATATTTAAGATGCAATTCAAAGTTACTCAAAATACATAGCTGGGCGTGGTGGCGCACGCCTGTAATCTCAGCACTCAGGAGGCTGAGGCAGGGGGATCGTTGCGAGTTTGAGACCAGCCTAGGCTACAAAGTGAGCTCAAGGCCAGCCTGAGCTGCACAGTGAGACCCTGTCTCAAAAAGACAAAAACAAAAACAAAAACAAAACCCTCTCATTAAGAAGCAGTTTTTCTACTGCCAGGAAGAGGGGACACTGGTGAGGAGTACCTGAAGTGAACGTTTTCCCTGCACCGGAGAGCACCACAGCCCGGCAGTCGGAGTCTTGCGCTATCTTGTTGAAGCATTCCACCATCTCCCTGCAGAGAAGCAGAGTGAAGGGCTATACCCGGGGTGCAAACTGTCTGCCCTTATGTCCATCTGTTCCCCAAGCCCACTCTGGGCCTGTCCCCCACCCTGTCTCCTCCATCAGGTAGGACTCCAGAATCTACAGGCCAGACCTCCAGAAGGCCTTGTTCATGGCATTCCTCTTCTCAGGCCGATTTAGCTGCACATGGAGAACATGTTTCCCGGCACATGTCACCTGAAGGGACTCATAGCTGTGGCCTGGGGCTTCGGAGGCAGCTGCTCTGGAGGTCTCATCTTGTGCAGTGGAGCTCATGGCACAGAAGCCCAGGTTGAAGCGCAGCTGGGTGGGGGCTATCAGTCCTGAGGAGAAACGACAGAAGAGCCCTCGATGATGTCGTAATAGGGTCACGGTAGCTTCAAGAGCGGAGGACACACACCTCACTGACTCCAGACTGGAGAAAACAAATTCCTTAGAGACTTGGGGTAGGGGGCTATGGGCTGGGGTGCATTTATTAGTGTTCAGTCTGAGACTACTTCAGTCCCTTAATTGTGGTACCGACCCACATCTGGAGACACTGAACTGTCAGCGACCCCCAGATTTCAAGTCACAGGCCTACAGAATTAGCCCTTCGTGGACACCTGAATTTACAAGGCTTGGACCTTCGTGAACCCCATAGGTCTCCTCTCCTACGGCCACAACAACGAAGCCCCCGACAGATCAAGAGGTAACTTACGCCGCAACAGCAGGTTCCGCACTTTACAAGAAGCCGACATCACCTCCGACTTCCTGAGAGGCTCGGCGTAACACAAGAGGAAGACGGGGGAGGAGGCGGGCACAAAAACCCGCCATGTTGGGCGAGGGCATCGAATCCGAAGCTTAGATAGCAATGACGCCCTGTCTCGCGCCATCTTTACTAAGGGCAACCGGAAATAGTCTCTTCCAAGCTCGCTGGCAAACTTACAGGACGTTCGGGAAGAAAACCCTTTGCCCCAGTGGGAACATGGCCTAAACTATTAAGTCACACTGCAGCTGGAGATTTCTGTATAAAGTTCAATCATTAGCGCTCTTTTGTAAACGGTGGACAAATTGGAGACAGCTTAAATGTCCAAAGACATAATGGCAGCAGAGCAACTGCAGCCCTTCAAGTTTATAATCATGCATGAATGTGAACTAAAAATAGTTGATATCCAGTACTGTGAGTTTACCCACACAAGGGAGTGACGAGCGCAGGCAGGCCTGTATTAAACACCGTCTCTGACTTCCCGTGCTATCAGGTGTTTATACCATTTTTCACTGTACTCAGAGGGCACAGGCTCACTGAGGGAAAGCCACTTGTTCAAGGTCACTGGACTTCTGGACTGTAGAAGCCTGACTACATGCCACATTGCTCCTAAGTCTATGTTTTATCTTTTTTTCTGGTACCGGGAATCAAACTCAGGACCTTGCCCTTGTCGCTGAGCTATATCACCAGCCCCTTATCTTTTTTTCTTTTGTGCACATGCCACACATTTTCATGCTTTTTGTTTTCTTTTTTGAGACAGTGTTTCACTACACAGTTCAGGCTGGCCTTGAACTCACTTTGTAGTCCAGGCAGGCCTCAAACTCTCAGTGATCATCCTGCCTCAGCCTCCCCAGTGCTAGGATTACACACATGTGCCACCATGCCCAGCCACGCTTTTTAAATTTGACTTTTTGTAAATCCATGTTTTTCCTGATACTGAGGATGAACCTAGGGCACCCCTATCACCCTCCTCCTCCACACACGCATGCAGATGACAAGTGCTCTGGTACTCTGGTATGGGGCTACATTCCCAGCAATCAGCCCTCTTTTCTGCGACAGGTTTTTGCTAAATTGCCCAGGCTGGGCTCAAATTTGTGATCTTCCACCATTTTGCCTCCCAAGTGGCTGAGATTACAGGCATGCACCCCCTGGGCTTGGCTAGAAGTCCATGTTCTCAAACAAATAAAATCCCTTGGAAAAAAGGGTTACCCAAGAGCATAACAAATACTGCTTAAGTAGGCTCCTTAGGGAGATGTTCACCAAGGCTTTGAACAGATGTCTCTGGGCTGGAAGGAGTGTAGGGAAACTTTCCTGTTAATGTAGCTGCTATCCGGTTCTGCAGGCTAAACAGGAAGCTTTTAAAGGCACCAGCAGGGCTGGATACATAGCTCAATGGCATAAGCGCCTGCCTGGCAAGCACAAGGTTGTGAGTTTGACCCCCGGTACTGCAAAAAGTAAAAAAAAAGCATCAGCAACTATCCATCCATAGAAGACTGCTGCATGATCCATGCAATGCAAAACGGAAGGTATCAAGATGTGTGGCAAGTTGTAACAGTTAGTGTAATCCTTTGGTGTTAAGAGCACTATCAGAAGTTAGGAGGCAGAGGGGCTGGGGATTTAGCTCAGCGGCAAAAGCGCCTGCCTGGCAAGCGCAAGGTCGTGAGTTCGGTTCCCGGTGCCGGAGAAAAACCAAAAAAAAAAAAAAGAAGTTAGGAGGCAGACTGGTAAAATTCACTTTTATCCCCATCTCTTTGGTTTTAAAATAACAAATTGACTTACAAGTAAAACCTTCCCTGGCAAAGCAGCTTGCTCATTTGAAGGACACCACGCGACCTCAGTAATGTTTATAATGTAGATTCTCAGATGACATGTCTGTGACCTCTTCCCCTGTGGGCCACCTCATCCCTCCAAGACATCAAAGTCCTTAACTTGGGCTCCTCCCAGGCTCTGCCCCACTCACTATAGCCATGTTCATAGGGTCACATCAGGTGGCAGGCATCCATCTTATGCTGCAATTATTTCTACCTTTCAACTCAGGGGTTCCATTGAGACTGACTAAACTATTTGCATAAATAATGAACATTGCAGAAATGTCTGCAGGAGCAAGACCTGGAAATTATTTTCAGAACCAGGCTACGTACATGCCGACATACTCACACAATGACGTTGCAGTGGTGAAGATAGGGACAGCATTCTACATGACACAGAACGCTGTACAGCACAAAGGGATCTTTAGAAAAACAATTTCCTTATGGAAAAAAAATCACAAAAAAATTAACCATGATTAAAGGGGCTCAGTGGGGACTTTCATCTTAATTGCAGCATAAGGTAGATAACCCATTTTTTTTTTTTTTTTCAGTACCAGGGATCAAACTCATGACCTTGCACCTGCCAGGCAGGCACTTACGCCACTGAGCTATATCCCAGCCCCTAATCCAACAGTTTTAATGTGGGATTTTGCAATGTTGTCCAGGCCAGCCTCAAACTCTCTGGGCTCAAGGTTTTCTCCTGCCTCAGCCTCCTGAGCAGTTTGGGTTACAGGTTACAGGGTTACCATACTGGCCCTACTATCACTTTTATCACTTATTTTTTAAATGACTCTCCGACTAGAATGAGCTTGCTTGCGCAAGGCCCTCTAAGAATGCCACCAGGCCTGTAGCATCTTCCTGAAAAGGCCTCAATCCTTAGTATCATTCCATCTGCAAGCCGGCGTGGTCCTCTCAGGGCAGTGCCCTGACCTGCCTGCACCTCTTCACAAGTCTGAGTGGAAGACAGAGAAGGAGACACACCTTGGAATCCCAGCAAGTGCTAGGTTTATTTTCCAAACAATTTTATTGAAATGTGCCAAGAATACATGGGCAGCACAAATGTATGAACAGGGGAAAAAAAAAATCACATGTACAATAATTTTTTAAAAAGTGAAGGTTAATCTTGGGAGCTATCAGTTCCCCTCTCCCACCCCCTTCAGACTTCCAGCATTTCCATTATGGTTAAGCCTCTACTAACTAGCATTAAAAAAAAAAAGGAATACAAGAACATTTTCTGGAAAAAGAAAAAACAACAAAAAAACCCAATGGCAAAACGAAAGAGAACCGTTTTCCTGCTTAGATGTCTCTTCCTGGACCCCTGCATTAGGAGGCATGCTGAGCAGTGGAGAAGCACAACTTCAGAGTGTAAGGGTAGGGGCCATCTATAAAGGAAAAGAGAGAAGTAAGGTTGGAGCCTTCTATGGAGGCTTCCCCACCCAGATCCTCTCATTTTGCACCCATTTCCCACTTTCTGTAGTTCACCTGCCAGGGTCTAACTTGTCACTGTGGAACCTGAAACTTTATGAACCTGCACACTAGGCACGCCCCACTCCTCTTCCTCACGCCCTTGAGACAATTCTGATCTCCTTAGCTACCTAGGGCAACAGGCCTGGCTGAGCAAGTGGGTGCACAACTTTCACTTCAGCTGGTGGGGCCCCCTTTCTGGGTACTGCCTGAAGCAGTCTCTTGACACAAGAATACCAGCTCTTTGAAGACAAGCCTGAGCAACTCTCAAGTTGGCATTAAGCAACTCCCAAGTGCGTAGCAGCAAGCAGCTAGGCTGGCCCTCCAGGGAGGAACATTACCAGGCTGCTCTCCCGGCGACCAGCTCCCACCCACCTGTGTCAGGGATGGGAGGAAATCTCTTGGGCCCTACTTCAAGGGCAGGAAGGGCTCTGGACTGATGCCAGCCAATCCACTGGGCCACCAGGGGAAAGACTGTAGGACACACAGATACTCACTTGGGTTTTTCATCTGGTAATGGTTTAGGAAGCCCAAGGTCTCCAGGGCATCGCTCTTAGATTCCCACTCCAGCAGCCCAGAGGAGCTGCGCTCACCTGATGAGAAAGCAAGAGGGAAAGCACAGGTTGCAGGCAGCCCTGGCAGCTGGCCACAGAGAACCAAGGGAACAAGAGGAAGGCAGGACACTGACTCACTTTTGCCTGAGAATACTTTCACAGAAGTTGGTCGCTTCACTCCCAGCTCATCACAAATCTGCAACAGTAAGACAGTGAATCATGAGAAACCACTTTGAAGGTATCAATATGTAATACAACAAGCACTGTTAATTTCCTACCACTTTGTTTGTAACTCTGTATTGTCTGTACTGTTCTTCTGCTATTTTGTAAAAGGTTGTCTGTTAATGTTTTCCTTTTATTTTAAAAGTAAAAATAAATAAATAAATAAAATGGTATTTAATATATCCACAGGGGGTGGCAGAGGGATTGATCGGTTCCAGGATACAAGAATTCAGGGATGCTCAAGTGTATCATATGCAATGGTGTAGGAACTGGATAGAAACTACACAACCTTATGTTTTAAATAATCTCTGGATTATTTTTACCTACTAACAATGTAAATGTTATATATAGTTGTTACACTGTGTTTAGGGAACAATGACAAGTATAGAATAACAAGAAAAAAACCTGCACGTGTTTAACACAGATATAATTTTAGAAATATTTTTGATCTGTTGCTTGACTCCACGGACATGGAACTCATGGATATGGAAGGCTATTTACACTACTATGCTTACTATGAGTCACTGCCTAGCAGAGTCGTAGAACAATATGGTTCCTTATTAGTACTCATCTACCTCATTCCTGGAATGCATTTGCCTTGATTTTCATCTTTTGGAAAGTTAACTATTTGCATAAGTTCAAGGGAAATAAATTGAGAATCCAAAAAAAAGGAAAAAAAAGAGTGAAGGAATTTATAGAAACAAGGATTGCACAGGGAGCACTCCAGTAAACCAGGCCTTGGGACTAAATGCCAGAAATTTTCTGGAGAAAAGGAATAGGGACTGGGGATGGGGGAATAGGGAACAGAAATACTTCCCCAAAAAACAGAAGGGGTCCTGAATGAGCTGTCCCACACACTCTTTAAGGTGTTCTTGTGACACAAAAGCGTAGAAACACCAAGGACTAGAACGCTTTTTTAAACTTCCCATGCTCAGCAGCACTGTGGGTGTGCCTGACATTAGACAAATGTTTGCTCAACTGAAGCCAACACCCAAGGCCACAACAAGTCCAAAGTCTGACTTGGCCTCCTCTCCTGCCAGCCACCTTACATCTCACCCAGCTTACCGGGGCTCCACCTTCCAAAGTAACCAAAGCATCCAGAGCCACCGACAACGTGGCTGTACTAAGACTGCACTCTGATCACTGGCCCAGGAATTTTCCAGCAAACGAGCAGCTGTCCCAGCTTGTCAGAGTGCAAAGAAGTGTATGTATCTGCTGTTAAAAGCACGGTGCTACTCTCATCCCATGTTACTATCATGAGCAGGGATCCTATCCATTCTCATCTCTGCTATGTTCCCAGCCCAATCCAGGGCCGGGCAGAGCAGCAGCTCAACCGACATGGCAAATTTACATGGCTGCGATGTGGGGACCATACACCCACCTCGAAGAAGTTCTCCTCTGTCACCTCCAGGGGAGCATTGAAGAAGTGCAGCACATTGCTGGGGTGCTGGATGCGGTTCTTGGCTGCCTGCTCTGGGGTGGAGAACCGATTGTTCCTTGATTCGCTGAAGTCTTTGTAACTGCAAGACCCGTCTTCTAGCCCGTATGACTGACCAGGCATGATGGCTGGCTGCTTGGAGACACTGTAAGAGGGAAGGGGAGTCAGGCCCCAAGCCCTCCACTGGGATCTCCCTAGCAGAGGAATTGCTGGCTCTGTGCCTATCCAACAGCTCTATGTGCCTGTGAACGCTGCTCCACAGCAGAAGGGAGGCCTCAGGGAATGGTGGAGAACTGCAGAGAACGTTACTGCCACACCTCGCTCCAACCTGAGCACCTCAGGCTCACAGTGCTCCTCTTCAGGGTCCACGTGCCTTTCCATCTTTCTTCCCCAGCCCCTCTGCAACTCTCCCTGCCTGGGGCAACAGCACCTACCAGACATTCATCTTCTGCCCAAACATGAAGTTGTTGTTCAGATGAGTAATAGCCCGATCCACAGCATAGCCATCAGCCATCTCCACCATAGCGGCCCCTGGCTTGCTTTTCATGAACTTCACCTTGGGGAGAGCAACCACAAGGGTTAGCACACTGCCCAGCTGCCACCACCTTCTCCCCAACTCTTGTTAGTCGTAACAGTAACTTCGCTGGCTTTGGGTTTCCACTCTCACTTGTGCATGGGGACTAAGGACTACTAGAAACAGGCCGAGCGTACCCAAGTATACCAGGTGGGCAGTGGAGCCTAGGAGTGCTTTTCTAAGTGTAGAGCATGCCCATGACAGGGCCATTTAAGGATGCAGAATGGGAAACTACAAAAGGAGGAAAGTTTTTATCAGTGTCTGGTCTGCTACACAGCCAATCAAGTGTGCAGGATGTTCTGTGTGGGCTACAAGTACTGGGAACAGGACTCTGGGTGGTGCGCGCAGGCAGGAAGCGCTCTACCCAAGCCACACCCGCAGCACTGGAGGATGCCCGTATGTGTACGCTACACAGAAGTTCTTTGAGACCGAGGCACACAGGCTCTAAAGCCTGACTATCTAGCTCTAGCTGTTTTTCCACAGAAAGGGTATGTGAACCTGGCCAAATTATGTAACCTCTATCGTTCCTTTCCCACTAAGCATTACTGTGAAAACGGATCAAGTTATTACCCACAAAGCATTTTTAACAGGACTTGCATCTGTAAGAACACTTCACGTGTATTAATTGCTATCTTTAACGGGCCAAGCAAGGATACACTATACAGACTTCCAAGATGGGTTGGGTCTGATACAAGGAAAATACCATCTGGTCTTAGGAGGCAGTCACTGGCCAGCCCAAGCATTCCACTGAGAAAGCAGGAAAGCACCCTGCCTGGCAGATCTCAGCTTTCCAGAAAAAATCCTTACATAATGAATTTTATATAATGAACAGGTTTTAAAATTTTTGTATTTACGTGTTGGCATGTGCCAGTACTGTTAAGCAGTAATATCCTGGTTTAACACTGGTAATTTGAAAGGAAATTTAAAAAAAAACAAACCATAACTGTGAGGACCAAGCAAAACCTATCTGCTGTGGGCTGCATGAACTTTCCAGTCACCTGCTCTGGCAGGCGGCCAGCTCCGCACTGGCTCTTCCCCCTCTGCTACCTGCCAACCTGAGGCTCAGGGCCTCCCCTGGACCTGCTGAGTCTACAAGGAAAGGCATGGACCTAGCAGAAGCTCACCTTCTCCACATTGCCATACAAGCAGAAGACATTGAAGACTCGATCACAGTTCATCTTAGATTGATCCAAGCCATACACCATGAGCACAGGGCTGTCGGCGTGGGGGCCATACTCGGGTGGTGGGGGAGGGGGTGGGGGGTGCCCATACTGGGGGCCATAGCGGCTTGGGCCCCGACGGTGACCCCCCACAGGTGGGCCCATCCTTCTCCCTTCGTAGTGAGGTGGGGGGGGCCCGTAGCCCTCATCATGGTAATGGCTGTGGTACCCACCGTGGGGCCCTCCTGGGGGGTGGGAAGGAAAGAGAGGGAGGACGGGTGAGAATTTGTGCGGCAGTTGGCAGGCAGGGGCACATGAGCCACGGGAGTCCATGGAGGGGAACCCCCTGCCCTCACCATATTCTGCGGGGTGATCTCCCAGGAGAGGGGGCTGTCTCTGGCGTTTGTTGGGATTACTGCCAGGATCACCTGTAGGCAGAAAAAACAGTTATAAGTTGAACTTTAAAAGAGGGGCATCTCTCCTCTGACTAGGGACAAATCCCAAAGTCGCTCAGCGTCCTCAAGCTTCCCTACAAGCCCTGCTGGGGAACTCCTTCCTAGGACCTGACCAAGGTGGGTATGAAGCCCAGGCCCAAGGTACAGCCCGCCTCCCCTCTCTATCCCATGCAAGGGATGGATTCCCTTCCCGGTGAAGGATGAGGTCAGGCTCCGTGCTCACTTGCTCTCACCTGCCCTGGCCTGAGTGGGTAAGTCCAATTCTCAGCCCTTTGGGGAAACCTACAAGCTGTCAAGGAGCTGATGTATGATGGGAGCTAAAAGCAGTTTTACAAAGTCCCAGTGAAGGGAGAAACGCTTAAGAACGATGAAAGGGCAGAAACTACATTAATTTGTTCCCCAAACCCCCACGGTTCTGGGTACTCCAGAGCCTGCCGCTCTGAGGTGCCTTCAACTTAATCCTGGGCCCAATCACCCTCCCTGAGACACACACAGCCCAAGGAGATGGACTGCAGGAGCTGATGAGCAGGCAACAGCAGAAACAGTTCAAATCAGCAATTGTGTACAAGGCATCAACGTTCTCAACCCAACAATGGCGCAGACCCCGCTCCCATCACCAGATGCAGTCATAATCACTGCCGTTAACTTAGCGCTTAAGTGACAGACACTGGATAAGCGCTTTACAAACATCACAGCTTTCTTGATTCCTCACAACAACCCTATGAGGTAGGTACTAACATTTTAGCCCCATTTTACAATTGCAAAAACTGAATGGTTAACTTTTAACCAAGTGGTTAAAAGATACTTTGGCCCAATGCCACAAAGCAAGTTAGTGGCTGGGTCAGGATTTGAACCCAGGTCTGGCTGACTCCAAAACCCAGGGCTCGAAACCACTGCCCTTTGCTGCCACCCAGGCTGGGTTTTGTTTTCCAGCAATCAGTCATTACAAAGGAAAAGGGCTACTTACAGCAGAAGTACAGAGTACAATGTCCATTTGTCACAAAAAACAAATCTGTATTTTCTCTTACCATTGGACGCTTCAACAGTGAGTTAGCACAGTTCTGAAAGATGGCGTCCCATCAAACATACACTGCGACCCTGCATCACATGGTTTTACAGTCATAAATACAAGTTACAGCACACATCCGCTACAATTTCTTTAAAGAATCGTTTTAAAAGTCAATGTTTTGATTAAAACAAAATTGGCTCACAGATGTTCTGTCCTCAGAAGATATCAGAAAAGTGGAAATAAAGGTGTATGAAGTGGGTAGTGTCCCTCCGTGTTGTCACCTCCTCACATTGTGTGCTGCAATGCGGTGCTTCTGGCTGTGTAGCGCTCCATGTGCGTGTCTCCTGGTATGAGGTGTGCCAATGGCCCCACTATGCCCGCACTTTTGGCCTTGGGAGCACAGCTGGTTACCCGCCAGCAGGTAACTGTGTGCCCCTCTGAGCTGTTTGGCTGTCTGGTTTTAGGTCTGTTTTGGTTTTTTGATTTTTTTTTTTTTGTTGTTGTGGCTTAAGCTTTTTTTCTGATCTCCAGTTGGTGCAGATTATGTTGGCAGCCGATGACTGCAGAAAAAATAAAAATATCAAAACTGAAAAGAAAAAAGAACGCCCTCCCCAAACCAAAGGACTTAAAAAACAAAACCCATATGGCGAGGAATGGAGAGAGGATCCTATTGTCTTGGAGGCTCATGGAATCTACTTCAGTCTATGCAACGTTCTCCGAAAAGAGGACCGCTGGCTGGCTGGGAGAGCTCTGTTCTCTGTGTTTCCTACTTCTGTGTACATTCTCGGGTTCAAGTTTGCTTGCATTTTGCCTTTTAATGTTTAATAAAAAAGCAGTGTCTGCTGCCATGTTGCGTCTCTTTCTCTTTGTCTCTGTCTGCCTCTGTCTCTGTGCTTGTAGTTGTTCCTTGGAGCGCGGTGTGGTGTTCTTGATGTAGTGAGCTCAAGTCTGCAGCTGTTTCTGGGGACGTGGTGCAGGCTGCATGTTCTGTTCTCTCCAGGAAGAACTAGTGGTTTTCTACCCTGTGTGTTGGTGAGCAATGTGCAGAGGCAGAGCCGCTGAAGTATGGTTCCTGAGGGGGTGGCGAAGCACTGCCCTCACTCCAGGTCACCTCATCAGCCCTCCTTTTTTTGGCCCCAGCGCCAGGATGGCCAAAGCTGAGAGGCATCGAAACCAATGCACAGCCAGCCCCTGCCACTAGCCCTTGCCGGTCTGCACATCTTCTATTTATGTTCCTTGGAGAAGAAATAGTTGGTTGCCATGTTTCTGTTAGCAGTCATGTAATGCCATTGCCCGCTCTGGTACATTCACTTGGTCACCAATTTGCCTCTGACCTCTGGAGTGAGCAGCCAGGCCTGCAGGGCCCATTGCGAGGGTCCTGGGAAGAGACTAGCCCACCCCGCCACTTCTTCCCAGCTGCAAGGGCAAGCAAGACAGGCCTACCTGCCTGCCTAGGAGTGGGGGCCTGTGGCCTCCCAGAGCCTCGCGATGTCAGCCCATGGCCTCCCTCAGCCCATGGCCTAGTCCGATGAATCAGACCAAGAGATGGATGATCTTGCTGATTTTCAGAGGGAGTGCCGCTGTTTTTCAAAGGCAATCCTCCACCTCTCCCGCCTAACAAAGGCAAACCATTCTTGACAGACACTAGGAAGGGGGTTGTCCAGTTGGGCCCCCTGCGGAGATGTTGAGTTCCCCTCTACAACTGAGGCGAGGCATGTCTGCCCTGGTCCGATCCGGAATGTCTGACCTCCACAAGGTCAACTTGCTCAAAGACTCTGCTGCAAGAGCCCAGGTGACCGACCTTACCACCACCTCCACCTGTCGCCCCCACAATGAGACCCCTCTCCCCGGCAGAGCAGGACCATTCCTGGCCTAGCAGAAAGAGAGCCAGTAACTCTAGCCAGGTACTACAAGGAGAGCAGCAGAATGTTTGGGAGCTGCTACTGGTTGCTAAGCCCCTTTGCCTCATTTTCTACGAGGCCCTGCTCCCCACCCCATCCAAGCCTCAGTCTCAAATGTAACCTCTGCAGCATCAGAAGGCCCTAAGCAGTAGGACCTGCAGAGGCCCCGCATTCACCGTCTATCACTGAGGTGTCTTCTCCAAGAGCTGACCCCGATGCCCTTACCCATGTCCACAGGGAGCCCAATGGCATTACATAACCCTGAGCCCGGGTTTATGAAGTGCGCTAGTTGAGTGGAGGCGAGGCAGGTGTGTTTAGAACAAAGTGGCTGCAGGATTACCTTGTCCACTGAGGTTGGGATTTGTGTAGTCCCAAGTATCTTGATCATTCTTGAACACATTCAAGCGCGTAGGCTGCAAGGACAAGACAAAGCTTGAGATGGGCCATGCCAGATCTCACCTGGAAGCTGGCCAAGCGGCAGTCACCTCCCAGGCCTACCTTTGCATATTCGATTTTCAGAGTGCAACAGCCAGAATAAATGTCAGCCCCATTAAGCGAAGCCTTGGCTCGCTGGGCACTTTGCACAGAGTCAAATGTGAGTAAGGTTAAGGAAAGTCCTGTGATGGGAGCTCTCTGAGAAGGGCTTTAAGTTGTCCCAAAAGGGTGTGAAGACAAAGCAGAACCCAGAGTTGGTAAATGTAGGCTTTTAAGCCAGCTCACCACCCTCAGCTCCAAGTGAAAGGTCAGAAATGTGGAGATCAACTGGAGCGCTCTGCCCTGTGGAGGTGCCTCACCCAGAGTTCTCTCCAACCACCAGCAGAAATGGCAGCAACTTTCTCAGCCAACACCCCAAGCCAAGCTGCCACCTTTGTCCCAGACCTCTCTTATGCTACCCTTTAAAAAGTGTGAACTGTCTCTGAAATAGATTACATCCTGAAGCCCACCAGTGGCTTCCTACTGAAGAGTCAGACACTGTTGAAGCATGTCCCAGTGACCTTCTCCAGTGGCTCTAACAGAATCCTTTCCCCTAATGGCCAATGTGCATCCTCACGTTCCCCTCCTCACCTCAGACCCATTTATGCTCCTTTCCCTGTGTACCTCAGTCTTCTACTCTTTAACACTTACACTATTACAATATACGTCTCCATCTTCCCCTTAAGACAGTGGGCTCTCTCAGAGCATTTGGTCCATGGCATGCTAATTCAAAGAATATTCCATACCAAGCCATGTGAAGAGTCCCCACCAAAAAGAACACTTGTTTCCCAACAAAGGATATTCCACCATGGCCTGGACTCCATTCTTCCGGAAAATGACAATTCTCTGGACAGGGCCACAAGGGTTACAGATAGTGTAAAGAACATCCTGTAAAAGCAAAGACAGGTAAAATGTCAGGGCCCTGGCAAGTCAGTCTAGCTTAAGGAACACGGCAAGGAAAGAAGGAAGATTTCAGAGGAGCCTACAGAAATGTCTCCTGGCACACACCGTGGTTATGGAATAGATGGGGTTCAGAATGGTAAAGAGAAGCACACTGTTGACGCTACGGGAATCATCAGAGTCCCCAGGGCGGGAAATCTTCTGGCTGGTAGAGTAATTGACAAAAGCTGGGTGACCGGCAATGTAGATTTGGTTGTCGGCTGCGTAGTTCACTGCATTGCAAGCCCCCAACACATCTTCAAATTCTACTAGTGCCTGTCTCTTCTTGGGCATCACCACCACATAGCTGTAGGAAGAACACAGGTTTCAGTCTCTCAGGGGAATGGAAACAAAGGAGGTATCTTCTTCCGGAACCCCGTTATGGTTTCCTGACACTAAGACCCCCATATCATAAGTAGTTAAATCACTACCTCCTCCAAGATCAACTCTTGATCTCTTCTCACCAGGCTTAGTAAGATACTTAGTAAGACACTCAGGGAGGGAAAAAAAAATCCAGGACGGTTTTATTCATATTTGTATTCCCAGGACTTAGAATGTGCCAAATACTCAACAAATATTTGCCTTTTTAATTTTCAAGACAGGATCTCATTACGTAGTTCAGGCTGTCCTCAAATTCATGGTGAGCCACCTGCCTAAGCCTCCCAAGTGCTGGGATTATAGATGTGTACCACCACGTTTGGCTTCAACAAGATATTCACTAAATGAAAAGAATATTAATGAAAAGGCCCTACCACTTTTGTCTGTAACTATCTGTTTTCCTGAGAAACTATCTTGTAGATAACAATATGAAAAACAACAACCATTGATAATTTCCTACCACTTTGTCTGTAATTCGGTAAGTCCCCCTATTACTGTTATCCTTCTTTTACTCTTTAAAATAAAAAAATAAAAAATAAAAAAATGCCACATGCCTGTAATCCCAGCACTTGGGAGGCTGAGGCAGGAGGACTGTTCCCCAAGTTTGAGGCCAGCCTGAACTGCATAGGGAAACTTTTTTTTTTTTTGGTACCAAGAATCTAACTCAGGACCTTGCACTTGCCAGGCAGGCACCTCTGCCACTGAGCTATATCCCCAGCCCTGGGCAACTCCGTCTCAAAGAAAGAAAAAAAAAACCAAAATGTTAATGAATAGATAGGAGATAAAAAAAGAGAGGAAAAAACAACACAGAACTTGTAGTAGGATGGCCAACCCAAGCGTGGAACAGCCTTCGTGTCTTGCCTTGGTCAAATATTAATGTCTAGTCTTGGACAAGAAGGGTAAACCAGAAAATAGTGACACATAAGGACACAAAGGAGCTACTTCTTTGGAGATCCAATCCTTGGCCTGTACGTGAGCCCAGTACCTGATAGGTCCAAATTCCTGCAAGGCCTCCACAAGGTCAGCTTCCACTACACCATCAATCAGTCCCCTGATGTGGACAACTGGGGAGGCAGGGGTTTTGTGGGGGTCATCGTAGTTCTCCTGGGAAAGAAAACAAAAGTAAGGCCCAATTTTCTACTATACAAGATGGCAGCCCACTGGCCTATGCTGCTGGGGATCCAGTCAGATAACCAGATAAGGATCACTCAGGAAGGACGCACAGGGCAAAAGGGGGGATGGCAGCAATTCAAGGTTTATGGACAAGCAGAGTAATTGCTCTAACTAAGTGGGTAGCCACTTTCCTACTGGCTATAGTTTCTCTTCAAAGCCAAATGGAGAAGAGTAAAAGGAAATGGTGCACGCCTACAATCCCAGTGCTTGGGGAGGCTGAGGAATGAGGATCATTGCAAGTTTGAGACCAGTCTAGGCTACAATGTGAGCTCAAGGCCAGACCTGAATTGCATAGTGAAACTCTGTCTCAAAAAGAGAAAAAAAAGGGGCTGGGGATTTAGCTCAGCGGCAAAGCGCCTGCCTGGTAAGCGCAAGGTCGTGAGTTCGGTTCCCGGTACCGGAGAAAAACAAAAACACACAAACAAAAAAAAAAGTTTCAAGTCTTAATATTCCTCCAGGAACTTGTCTCTTCTTGCTCAACCAAGGAACAGGGAAGACAGTGGCTTTGGGAAGAGTTACACTGGTATGAAGGGTTCAGCTGTCTGCCACACGAATGAGGACACGTGCTCCAACTTCTTCGCCCTTTCTTTGAGCAAGCCATCATCTAATCAAGCATGACTGATGCATATCAGTCACCCCCAAGTCCGGCCAGGGCAAAACCAGCGTTTGTCCCTGGATCTAGAACAGCCAAGATAGTCTTGACCTTTTCCAGTTTTTTATCTCCCACCAAAATTTGCTTTGAGAAATACCGATTATCATCTTACCGAAAAGGAGAGGAAGAAAGGTCTTTCACAAAAACCAGGAACTACAACCCTTAATCACCAAGAATCAAGACAGCCCCTCCTCAAAGGAAGTCTCCACCCAGTGAGAAGCTTCTGGGACTTAAGAGGAAGGTACTCGCTCCATCTTTCCTGGGCCCAGGCACAGCCTCCTTACAGAATCACTGTGTACAAGCCGATGGAACAGGGGCAGAATTGGAGTCTATTTCAGGAATGAGCTCTACAAACCAACGAGGCACACCTTCCAGGTGGTTACCAGCTCTGAGGCTGGAGTTCCACAATTCTGAGTTCTGATCACAGCCCTGCCCCCCAGGGGGTACGAAAGATAATACACCCAGCTCTCTACCTGCTTACTCCTCTGCAAGTGAGGAGACCCTACTACTTCTCCAACCTTATAAAGAAATAGGGACTCAATTACCGTCTTTTATAACAAAGCCAGGGCCTCTTTTATTCTAGTAAACCACAGCTGCTACACCGGACCCGGTAAGATGCGGAAAGCGTGGACTTGTAAGAACTTCACGGGCACGAGGCCGGGCCCGAACCGGAAACGGGTCTCTCTGGAGTGGGAGACCACAGGCCGAACCCCCTCAGCCTGACCACACGACTGTGGGGGACTTTGGATTAAATTTTACGCCAACTTGTGAAGGCTCAATACCTGGGTTAACTCCCCAAAGGGGAAAATCGTCCTTTCCAATGTCCAGAAAAATGGGGGAAATATTTTCATAAAACCAGCGTTTGCGTGGAGTCAAGCTCGACTCCGCAAGGACAAGGAGCCGCGGCCCGCGCCGGAGGACCCCCGAACCGCCCACGAGGCCTGGCGCGAGAAGCGCGCCTGCGCACGGGGCCAGGGAGGAAAATGATAAAGGAAAAAAAGCTTCCCGGCCTCATGCCCGGCCCCCACACGCCGGCCCGCGGCGCCTGCGCAGTGCGCCCGCCGCAGCGCGAGCAGCTGCCTCCGCCCCCTCAGTCCCCCGCGCCGGGCTGCGCGCACGCGCAAACGCCTGTCCTCGCGCAAACCCGTTTGCCCAACGCCTGCCCCTCCCCCACTCCCGTCAAAGGCGCGAAGGTCCGGGCGCGTGCGCAGAACGGCCTCTCAAAAATAAATGCCTTCAAACTACGAAAATTACCCCCCCTTCCCGGCGCCTAAAACCCTGGCCTCACCCCGCCGCCGCCGCCCGCCGCCCCGGCTCCTCCGCCGCCACCGCCTCCGTGCTGGTCGCCGGCGTTGTCAGTCTTCAGCCGCTTAGGAGCCCGGCCGCCCTCACTGCCGCCGCCGTAATAGCGGCCTCCGCCGCCTCCGCCGCCCGCCGCCGCCATCTTCACCATCGCTCCCGACCGCCTCAGCTGCTCGTCCGGCTGCTGCCTCTGCTCCAGCCGCCGACGCCGCTTCTCCGCCCGGGGCAGCAGCCTCCGCGACATGGCGGCGCAGAACCCGCCTCCCCCCGCCTCTCATTGGGGGAGGGACACGCCCGTCACCCGCCGCCCCCACCCGATAGGGGGAGCCACTGGCCCCGTCGCGGGGGGAGGGGAAGCCTCCACACGCCTTGCGCGCCTGTTGGGTGCCATCCACGCCGCTCTGCAAGAGATCCCGCCCTCATTTGTCTGAAACACTCCTGATAGGTGGCTGTATTCTGTCAATCACTTCGGCAATCCGGCCGCTTTAAAATAAACTCAAATTTGATAGGTCAGATTACCTGGATGACCAGCCTCCCCAGGAGCGCCTACTCCGGAGAAACCCCGCCTCCTTCTCACTTTCATTGGCTTTATCGCTACTCCACAACGACTACCTTCCCGCGCCACTCTGCTAGGAGACGAGGCAGGCCTTCCCCTTTGTCTCTCTGCAATGGTTATTGCAGCTGCCCATCTTTTACGTCACCAGCCGATTGGTCAATGGACAGTGGAAAGAGTACCTTCTCGCCAGATGGTAGGACTACTGGTGGTCTCTGATTGGCTGAAGCAGGGAACCCTGCGCTCTTTGGCACAGTCTAGAAAAAAAGCTGAGCGCGGACGCCTGCGCCGAAGTGCTTTTTAGGGGCCTCCGGAGGCAGGGCGACTTACCAAGGAATGGGCCGAAGGAGTACAGTACCTGCTGTTTGCATCGCCGGAAGTGTGGAACGGGGCAGTAAACATTCCCCGGGGGTGGGGTGGGGGCTGCGTCCTTATCGCTACACCCAGCTCCTCTCTACCGCTCAGCTATCCGCGGCTACATGACTTTCCACCCCGAAGGTGACTCAGGGTGAAACCACTCGCTGGCGCCGAGCGGCCTGCGGACTGCCAGTTCGCCAGCGTCATTTCTTTTTTTTCTTTTTTTTTTGTCTTTTTGAGACAGGGTCTCACTATGCAGTTCAAGCTGCACTTGAACTCACTTCAGACTCAGGTCTCGAACTCGCAACTATCCTCCTGCCTCAGCTTCCCGAGTGCTGGGATGACAGGCGTGCGCCACCACGCCCGGCCTACCAGCGTCATTTCGCCACTGCACCCCTACATTCAGTCGAAACAACTGTTTTCAGAAGCAGGCGACTCTTCGCACCTCTCCGCCTCTGCCCCTATAGCCCCTTCCACCGGGAACGCTGCCCACTCTCCCCCTACAGGAGCTAAGGGCTCATCAGTTTCGGTTCAGGGACCCTACCACCCGCTCGACCCCCTCAGGAAGCAGGAGCGGCGGTCACGTGACCCCGACCCCCTGCATCTCCGAGTCCCGGGGCGACACCGGATGCGCTACAGAAAACGCGCTCCCGCAGGGGCTCCAGCGAAGCCCAAAGACCAGAACTCGGGAGGCAGGACGTCGCGGTTTCCGCAGGAGAAGGGGGGTGGCGGACTAGGATCTCCGCGGAAGGACTGTGACGTTACAGGGCTACCTCCCTAAAGCCGGCGCGGTGTCACACATCTGTAACCTCAGCCACTGAGGCTGAGGCAGGAGGATTCCAAGTTCCAGCCTAGCCTGGGCAATTTGGCAAGACCCTGTCTCAAAAAAGTAAAAGTGCTGAGGACGTAGTTCAGTCCACGCTACCCCACACCCCCAGGGTAAGGGGCTCGGTGGCACGGCGCTTGTCTAGCACACTCAGCCCGAGTTCCACCTCCAGCACTACAAAATTAAAACATGAAAGAGCGCGAGCCTTGTCTCCTCGGGACGGCGGAGGACTCCCCCAGATGTACCCCGCGCAACCCTTTCTCCCAGCTGAAAAGGGGTTCCCGAAATAAAGGACCCCGCGGAAACCAAGTTTGAGCTAGGGTCAAAGGCATCCTAAGGACGAGGCAGTGCGGGTTTGGGTAAATAGAGTCCGGGACGGGAAATGTCCGACGGGACCCTACACAACTCTCAGGCACGCTGGCACCGGCCGCGGCCCGGAATCAGGACCACGTGACGCGCGAGGGGGCGGGGCCGCTCCCGCGGAAGGGCGGGGTCGCCGGGCTGACGTCAGAAGAATGCGGTGGGGGAGGGGAGAGGGCCCGCCCCGCCCCCGCGCCCG
>NW_004955468.1:663197-668320 GCF_000276665.1 Chinchilla lanigera | reverse complement strand
GCGGCGCCCGGCGCAGGTGGCCCCTCGCGCCTGTCCCCTCTCGCCCCTCCCGACCCCGCGCCCTGGTCCCCTACCAGCTCGGCGGCGAGCCTAGCCGGCCGTCCGGGAGCGCAAAGAGAGCGGACACTGGGAAGTTTTGGGGGAGGGAGGGGCGGGTCTTAAAGGGACCACGACCTCTTTTCAGCCTGAAAAAAAATGTGTGGCGGGGGGGACCAAGCAAACAGAAATGGGACAAGGCTCGAGTCGCCGCTTCGGACTCAGGGTCTTTGTTCCCCCACATCCACCCGCCTCACTCCTGGCGGTCCAAGGCCCGCGGTTGTTTGGGATTCCCGGGTCCTTCCTCTGGACCGCCCAGCGTCGTGTAGGTTGAGGTCCAAGTTGAGGTGTTGGGAAAACGGGTTCCCGACTGACCCAGGATGCCGCGTCAAGGCAGATGCGTGCGGGCAGGTGCACCGCAGTGCCTGCGTGGCCGCGGGGACCGGGAGGAGGGCTGCGCGCGAGCGCGGGTGTAGTGGGGCCGGGTGTGGCCCGGCGTGGAGCGCCTGACTTCCAGCCCAGCTTGGGGCGGGGCTCGGGTGCGTGGAGGCTGCGCTTTGTAGCTCCGCGGCTTTGGGAAAGTAGTTTGGCAACTTTGGGGCCCGATTCCTGGGTAATCCCGGGAGCTCCCGGGGACCTCGGAGACCTGCCCCGTTTCACTGATGCCGTGACCTGAAACAGGCCCACAGAGTGGAAAGCCTCATGGCAGCTTCTAAAAACGAGTAGCTCCCCTCCTCGCCACCCGAGGGTCGTGCCTGACCTTCACAGGCCCACCCCAAGCCCTCGCTGCTTGCTCTGCATGACACATGCCGATCCTCTGTTCACGATGTGCCGAAGACCTAACATCTTTGCTCCTTTTCATTAAACCACTGTGGCCTCATTAGCCTCTATATAGTTTTAGTCGTGGCTTCCCGTTTACCTTACTGCCCCTGCTGGCCGTGGTAGTGCACGCCTGTAATCCCAGCACTCAGGAGGCTGAGGCAGCCTGTGCCACAAAGTGAGTTCAAGCCCAGCCTGAACTGCACAGTGAGACCCTGTCTCAAAAAGGCAATAGATAAATACATACATACATATATACATACCTTACTGCCCTGTGAAACTGTCCAGTTTGTTTGTGATTCTTTGCTAGAGTCTGGATTCTTGGGAGACCAGTAGTAAGTAGTCATGTCAACGATAAGACTACAGAAAAAATAAGACTACATATGTCATGGTGGTCCCATAAGATGGCACCTAGCGAGGTCACTGCCATCTTTGTGACAGAACACTCCATAATATTCACACAAGGACAAAACTGCCTAATGACACATTTCTTAGAACCTCCCCAGAGTTAAGTGAGGCCTGACTGTATATGTCTTCATCCCTATGACAGCCTGGCCTACGGTTATTCCTTCACATAATAGACATTCATTGAGATAATACTGAGATACCTGGGATAAAATAGTGAGCAAGATAGTAAAAACTCGGGGCTGGGGATTTAGCTCAGCGGCACAGTGCCTGCCTGGCAAGTTGCAAGGTCATGAGTTTGATTCCTGGTACCGGATAAAAAATGAAAAACAAACAAACAAACAAAAGATAGTAAAAACTCTATCACTACCAGAAGTGACTTTCTAGTGAAAGAGATGGACAAGAAACCCATAAGACGTATAGAAGTGGATAGCTGCTATGAAGAAAAAACATGGAGAGGAACGAACAAGGGCAGTTTGGTATGCCCAAAGGGGTACCCTGGGGAGCCTTGCTAGGAACAGTGACATTTGAGCAGACTTGGAGAAGAGAGGGAGGGAGCCACGTGGATACTGAAGGAAGAGCATTCCAAGCAGAGGCAACAGCCCGTGCAAAGGGCCTGAGGTACAAGTTCACTGTGTGTGTGGCAGGAATTGCTGGCAGTCCTGTGTGACTGGAGCAGAGTGAATGAGGGACAGATAGCAAGCTACATGGGCTGAAGGGCAAGGGCAGGTCAGGAGGAGCCTCCTGAGTCCTAGGGAGGATTTTGACTTTTAATCCAAGGTAGAGCATGGGAAAGTTCCAGGTCCCAGTGGCCCGTGCCTGACGGCTGTCCGCAGGGTTCGTGTGGCTGCATGATGTGGGTGTGGGAAACACCACACAGATAGGGAGCAAAGTACAGATAACGTGTCACAGCGGGGAAAAGCATGTAGATGTGGTGTGCATGGGCATAGAGGGCTTGCAGTGGGCCGGTCCTGGGTCTGTTCTGAGAGTACAGCCTGTAGGATGTGCTCTGGAGTCAAAGCTCCCCAGGATTCAAAACCCCTCCTGCCCAGCTCAGTATTTGGTGGCCAGGGTCCCACTATGAGACACTGCAGTAAAAAGTTCCATCAAGTGCCCTCCAGCCCAGGCAACTTGGTGACTTAGCAAGACCCTGTCTCAAGGGCTGGTGAACATAACTTAGTGTAAAGCCCCCAGTGTTTTTGATCCCCAGGACTGTACTAATAAAAAAATGTGTGACTGTGAATGTGTGACTGCTCACTATTTTATCCCAGGTATCTCAGTATTATCTCAAATGTGCATCATTTTCGTTTTCTGGGTTTGCCCTTAAAAGCTGCATAAGAAGCCGGGCATGGTGGCGCATGCCTGCAATCCCAGTGCTCGGGAGGCTGAGGCAGGAGGATCGTTGTGAGTTTGCAACCAGCCCGGGCCACAAAATGAGCTCAAGGCCAGCCTGAACTGCATAGCGAGACCCTGTCTCAAAAAGCCAAAAAAGAAACAAAAAAAAAAAGAAAAAAAAAAAAGAGCTGCATTAGACAATTATATAAACTAAAGATTTAAATTTGGAGTCGAATGCCTAGACATTTACCACCTCGGCTTAAGTAATAAAATATTACCTATGTCTCTGAGCCCCTCACTATGTCCCCTTGGAATTGCATCACCGTCTCTGCCCTCCAAAGGTAACTACTGTCCTGGATTTTGTCTTTATGGTGCCCTTGCTGTTCTTGATGATTTTATGTATCCCCTTCCACCGTTTAATCTTTCCTATTTGGGGCCCTCATAAAAGTGGAATATTTTTGGTATAATACATATATTGGGAGCTGCTGGGAGTTGAACTCAGGACCTCACACATGTGAAGCATATGCTGTACCACTGAGCTACACTCCAGCTCCTGTTGCTGTTTACATCTGAGAGTGTTCTATCTATCTAATGTGCCCATGTGTGCGGTGCTAGGAATGGAACCCAAGGCCTTGTGTATGCAAGGCATGCCGTCTTACCACTGAACTACATCATATATATCTCACACTATACAACATATACATCACACATATGTCTCACGCTATATGTAATTTGTTATATATGTACACTCCTCATTTAATGACCTGCTTGTTTAATGACAGTTCAGGCTTAACAACCCACTGCTCAAACTTATGACCCACTTTTTTTGAGACAGAGTCTTGTTATATAGTTCAGGCTGGGCTTGAACTCACTTTGTAGCCCAGGCTGGCTTTGAACTCATAGCAATCCTCCTGCCTCAGCCTCCCAAGTGCTGAGATTACAGGTATGTACCACTACACCCAGCTCCCTTTTTGTGTGTGTGTGTAGTCTGAACATTTTATTTGTAGAGCCTCCTTGGGTATGGTGGTGCACACCTGTAATCCCAACACTCAGGAGGTTGAGGCAGGAGGATTATTGTGAGTTCAAGACCAGCCTGGGCTACACAGTGAGCTCAAGTCCAGCCTGAACTGCATAGTAAGACCCTGTCTCAAAAAGACAAAAAAAAAAAAAAAATAGAGCCTCAACGTGTTTTTTTGTACAGTACACCTTGTTTATATAGTACTCCAATTATTTCTGATAGTACTGTATAGTACAGTACTGTGGTTTTATGTTCTGTTATACATTACAGTACTGCATGTGAAAGCAGAGTCTCAAGTTGGGCTTTTCTTTGACAAGTTCTTTGTTCTGAATATTGTAATGCACATATTATGTACAATTCCTCATTTAGCAACCAATTCAATTAATGGCCTAGTCACAGGCATGTAACTCAGTCATTAAATGAGGAATATCTGTAATATACATGGGGGGGGTCTAGGGATCGACCCAGGGGCTTGTGGATGCTAGCCGTGCTCTACCCCATTATATCTCTGAGGCTCATTTATGACGGTAAAAATACTTCTTAGTGCACTGGTTTTCATTACTGAAAATATTCCAGGTACAACGATCTGTGGATGTTACCGATGGCGGGCGTTTGGGGTTTCCTCATTATTAGGCTATCACTTTGACCATTCCTGGTGATATCTGCTTTCTATCCGTGTGTGGGAGTTTGGGGGGCACATACCTTGGAGAGGGGTCACCGAGTCATGTGCACATTCTTTGTTAACACCCCTGAGCAAGGGCTGCAGATATAGCTCAGCGGCACAGCGCCTGCCTGGCAAGCGCGAGGTCCTGAGTTTCATTCCTGGCTCAAAAACAAAAAGCAAAACAAAACAAAACAGGAGTAATGTCCAAAGTACATGCCCCATATGTCCCCACGGCGATCTCCTCTCTCCTCCTCCTCCCTCCTCCCCTCATTCTCTCCTTTTCCTGCTCCCTTCCTTTCTCCCTGCTGTGCTCCCCTCCGAGGTCTGGGGATGGAACCCAGTGTCTCACACATACTAGGCCAACCCTCGACCGCTGAGCCACATACAGTAGGAGCCCATGTAGCCATGTATTATTCCTTTTAATGTCTGGATAGTTTTCCTTGGGTAGATGTCCTATAATCTACTTTATGGGGGACCACTGAGGCTATCCCCAGGTTTTTACTACTACAAATAATATTGCAATGACAACCTGGTACTTACAATAATTTTCTCATTTGCAAATGTATCAGTGGATAAATGCTTATAAATGCTATTTCAAAGCATAAGAACAGTTTATTTCAATAACTGCCCTCTATTATTATGTCTATTATTTTCTTTTTGTTTGCTTTTTTTGTTTGTTTGTTTGTTTGTTTTTTTCCCCCGTACTGGGAATCAAACTCACTACCTCACGCTTGCCAGGCAGGCGCTGTGCCTCTGAGCTAAATCCCCAGCCCCTTTTTGTTTGCTTTTGAGATAGGTTTTGTTTTGTTTTGTTTTGTTTTGTTTGTCTTTTTTTTTTTTTTTTTT
>NW_004955468.1:660858-662289 GCF_000276665.1 Chinchilla lanigera | reverse complement strand
TTGCCAGATCCAGGGTCATGAAGCTTTCCACCTGCTTTTGTGGGGTGCTCCCCTCCTCTGCCCACACTGCTCACAGACACTTCTGCCACCACATGGGAGGGCACCCCAACCAAGCAGTTCTGTGGCCAGTGGCAGGAGCACCCTGTACCCTAACTCTGCTCTGACTCTGTCTACCTGAGATAGCATCACCCCGCACTGTCTCCACGAGGTGACTTCTACCTCAGCACCAAGGACAGGTCCCAGGTTGTCACCTGCCCTTCTGACCAGCTGGTTTGGAAATTCCCACAACCCACTCCTCAGATGTGATTCATTTGCTAGGCTGACTCACAGAACTCAGGGAAGCATTTGGGTTTACTGATTTATTAAACAGATATTCCCCATTTAATGACTTAACTTTTCGACGACTATTAGGACTTAGGATTGATTTTTTTTGTTTGTACAGTTCTGTATGTTTTGCTTGTAGTACCCCAATATCTTTTTTTTTTTTTTTCTGGTACTGGGAATCAAACTCATGACCCTGCACTTGCCAGGCAGACGCTATGCCACTGAGCTATATCCCCAGCCCAGAGTCTCGCTATGCAGTTCAGGCTGACCTTGAGCTCACTTTGTAGCCCAGGCTGGTCTCAAACTCGCAACGATCCCCCTGCCTCAGCCTCCTGAGTGCTGGAATTACAGGCATGTACCACCACGCCTGGCTTGTCCTTTTTTTTTTTGTATAGTACACAGTTTATACAGTACTGTAATTTGTTTTGTTTTTGGTACTGGAAATCAAACTTAGGGCCTTATGCTTGCCAGGGAGGTACTGGGCTGCTGAGCCTTATCCCTGGCCCTCATTTTTTTTGTTTTTGTTTTTGTTTTATTGGGACCAGGTCTTGATATGTAGTTGAGGCTGGCCTTCAACTCGCTATGAAGCCCAGGCTGGCCATGAACTCCCAGTGATCCTCTTGCCTCAGCTTCCTGAGTGTTGGGATTACAGGCATGTGCCACCACATCTGACACATACTATAATTAGCTGGTTGTACTGTACAGTACGGTGTAGTTTTATGTTATACATTACATTATATTATTGCATGCAAGAGTTAAGCAAACAAAAGCAAAGTCATGAAGTTGGAGTTTCCATTGACCATTTCTTCGTTCTGAATTTTGTAATGTACACACTACATATAGTTCCTCATTTAGTGGACCAATTCATTTAAAGACCTAGTCACACAACCTAGTCATTAAATGAGGAGTGTCTGTACAGTCTCCAGATTACAATTTGATTTACACTTTTTTGTGGGTTTTTTTGAGGCAGAGTCTCATTACGTAGTTCAGGTTGGCCTTGAACTATGTAGCCAGGTTGGTGGCTACAAATTTATGATGATCCTCCTGCTTCAGCCTCCTGAGTAGGGGATTATAAGTGTGTGCCACAACAGCCAGTTTTGTTTTTTT
>NW_004955468.1:658973-660664 GCF_000276665.1 Chinchilla lanigera | reverse complement strand
TCTATTATCTATTCATTTTTTGTGGTCCTGGGGATTGAGCTCAGAGCCTTCTTACTGAGGTACACCCCCAGCCCTTTTTCATTTTGAGACAAGGTCTCATTAAGTCACTAAGTTGTCCAGGCTGGGCTGCTGAAACCTGCCTCCCGCCTCAGCTTCCCCGAGTGCTGGGATTATAGGCGTGCGCCCCAACACCCAAACATACTTCAGATTTTGAACTTTGATCTTTCTCTGGGTTAGCGCTATGCAGTACAATACGGCAGCACCGAGTGCAGCCCCCAGTTAGCCCCGAAATCATGAGGGGGAAATGACGGGGCTCTGTGTCAGAGCTCAGCGTCCTGGGTGCTCAGGGAGCATGCTCAGAGGTTGGGCGTGATCGGTGCGTTTTCACCTTGTGGCATCTCAAGTATGGCGGGGTTACTAAGATGTAACCCCAACCTAAACCGAGGGGCATCGGTATTCCCAAAGGAAGTGACGAAGAGTATGGACGAACCCCTGATGAAGAGTCGCAAGCAGAGAGCAGGGGCTTTCATCCTGTACAGTAGAGGGCGCCCTCCTGGCAGAGCCGTGAGTTTGCCAGTCTAGAAGCTCTCCGAACCCCATAGGTCAGGAATTTCCGTGGAGGTTTCCTTAGTTGACGTCACTGGTAGTTTTTTTTTTTTTTTTTTGGTACCGGGAATCGAACTCATGACCTCAGGCTTGCCAGGCAAGCACTTATGCCACTGAGCTATATCCCCGGCCCTGAACTATATCCCCGGACCAATCACTGGTAGTTCTAGTTCCCTTTTCTGAGTAACAGGGGTTCAGGCTGGAAGTTCCGAGCTTACAATCGTGGCTTGGTCTTGCTGGTGACCCCACGGAGAGTCTCCTCCTTCGAACAAACGACCCTCCTACCACCCAGGAAATGAAGGTTTCCAGGATTCTGTGCTGGGAACTGTGGGGCAGACACAGGTACACATATAGATATTTCTTATTTCTTATTATTTTAAGAGTTTTATTGGTTTAGCTCTTTTAGCTCCTTGATCCATTTCAAGTTCATTTTTATATATGATGTGAGGTAGGGGTCTGACTTTATTCTTTTTTTCTTCATTCTTTTTCTTTTCCTCACTGGGGATTGAACCCAGGGTGTATATGAAGCATACACTTAACCCCTGCGCTGCACACAACAGCCCTGACTTCATTTTTTTTTTTTTTTAATCTTTTTGAGACAGGGTCTCACTATGCAGTTCAGGCTGGCCTGGAGCTCACTTTGTAGCCCAGGCTGGTTTCAAACTCGCAACCATCCTCCTGCCTCAGCCTCCCGAGCGCTGGGATTACAGGCGTGTGCCACCACACCCGGCCTGACTTCATTCTTTTGTACATAGATATCCACCCAATTTTCCCAATGCTGTTTGTCATAAAGACTGTCATTTCCCCATCAAATGTTCTAGGCACCCTTGTAAAAAATTATTTGAGCATATGTACCAGGGTTTATTTCTGGAATTTGCACCTTGTGACTAGTGGCTCTTGAGAACCATTGACTTTTATGTAGTATCAGATAAAAAATTTTTTATAAAGGAGGGCTAGGGATATAGTTTAGTTGCAGTGCACTTGCTTTGCATGCTCGAAACCCTGGATTCTACCCCCAGTACTTCAACAGATAAATAAGTAATAAAACAGAACTTTTGTTTGCTTGTATTTTTTTTTTTTTTTTT
>NW_004955468.1:655898-657298 GCF_000276665.1 Chinchilla lanigera | reverse complement strand
TTTTTTTGAGACAGGGTCTCACTATGCAGTTCAGGCTGGCCTTGAGCTCATTTTGTAGTCAAGGCTGGTCTCAAACTCACAATGGTCCTCCTGCCTCAGCCTCCCAAGTGCTGGGATTACAGGCGTGCGCCACCATACCCGGCTGATGTTCTTAGTATGAAACTAAATTAAGAAACAAAGGTTTTCATATGTGTATGGTAATTTAGTATTGTTAATCTCATAGTGTATTGAAATGTATTCATGATTCCGGATGTACAGGTCTTCAAAATGTGAAGAAAGGATTACTTATGATAAGAGCTTTTGTTCAGGTTCAGACCTTTGTCTTTAAAAACTTATGTATATCTCATTAAAGGGTAACAGATTAGGTAAAGGCTTATGTATTAGAGATGATTGGTTGAAAGCGTTATGTCAAAATGAAAATTTAAGTATGTTACAAAATGTCATGATTGTCATGCAGCAATATTATGTATGGATTTGGTTTCTAATTTCAATGTACAAATTTGTAACTATTATCTATTAACATTCTATAGGGATTTAAATGACAGGATATCTATGGTTGTTAGGAAAATAACAGTTTCATTTTATGTTCTAAGGTGTCTGATATTCAGATAGATAGTAATGTTAAGCTTGCTGCCTCTATTACAATGTAATGTCATTAAGCTTCTCTTCTGGATGTTTAACAACTGAGATTTGGAGACCAAAAAATTAGAAAAATAAATGGGCTAAGAGGAGAGTCAATATTTTGGCTCTAGCCCTCTGAGGTCAGAGTAAGCCCAGGATGGAAGAAAGCCTCTGCTATGGCATCCTGTAACTCAGATGAACCCCTGATTTTCTGATCAAGGAGATTATGGGACCACAGAGGAAAGTGATTTGAGGATGTACAGTGTGCCTACGGAGAGTCACTTGGAGAGAAAAGTTCTCTCAAGCTTTCACAGAAAGCAACTTGGTCAAGCAATGGCTGTGACTCATCCAGATGGCTGACACTGACAGTGGATCTAGAGGCTCCGTGTGTGGTTCCAAAGTAATCCTGAGGAGACTTAACTGACCTTGATGGATAGGAAAAAAGGATTAATATGGATCTCGCCTTAACTTGGTCTTTTTTTTTTTTTTCCTGGTACCGGGAATCGAACTCACGACCTTGCGCTTGCCAGGCAGGCGCTGTGCCGCTCAGCTAAGTCCCCAGCCCCCTTAACTTGGTTTTAAACATCCAGTAGAAACGCATAACCACAAGATGTATAAATAAGCATTGTCATAGTAAGATGTTAGCTGTAAAGGGTTCAAATCACCAACAACTTCGGACATTTTGCCGACTAGATGGGCAACTGACTACTGTTAGGGATGTTGGGACTGTATTCTCCAAGCATAGCCTTTCCAGCTAATCACTCATCATTTACAAAGCA
>NW_004955468.1:653888-655638 GCF_000276665.1 Chinchilla lanigera | reverse complement strand
ACTGCACAGCGAGACCCTGTCTCAAAAAGACAAAGAAAACAAAACAATACAAAGCAGAGAAGAGAGAGATGTTAGGAACCGCTGAAGCTGGAAAGTAATTCCACGTGCAGAACGAAGCCAGCCTAACACGGGAGCCCCAAGAACACGGGAGCTCCTTGAAGCATGTAAACAAGCCATTGCAGCTTGTTAACTGATTGCAGGACAGCGAGGTGAAAATTAACCAGCCTCTTGGCATAAATAGACACTCTACTGCTCTTGGGCAGTTCCCCTTCTCTGCTCAGGACAGAGGGCCTCCACCTGGCTCCAACTTTTGTCTCTTGTCTACTTTTCCCTCATTCTGATGCTTCCCAGGGTACAGCAGGAACCCCATGGATCCCTACAAATCACAAGGTGTAGGCCAGGCTGGGCTCCTTTGTGAAACTGCCTCAAAACAAAACAAAACACTCAAATTGAAATGGTGATTTCCAGCAGCTGGAGAGAGGAGGAAATAGGGAGTGTGTTCAGTGAGTATAGTTTCAGTTTTACAAGACGAAAATGTTCCGGAGATAGGTTTGAAAAAACATGAATCCAATGAACACTACTGCTGTACACTTAAAAACAGTTAAGAGAGCCAGCAGTAGTGGCCCAAGCCTGTAAGCCTTGCACTCTGGGAGGCTGAGGCAGGAGGATGGCTACTTAGTGAGACTGTTTCAAAATAAATAAATAAATAAAATTAAAAATAGGTCGGGGACGTAGCTCAGCACAAAGGCCTTGGGTTCAATTCCCCAGTACCGAAAAAAAAAAAAAAAAGTTAAACTAGGTGTGGTGGTGCTCACCTGTAATCCCAGCACGGGGAGGCTGAGGCAGGAGGATTACCATGAGTCTGAGGCCAGCCTAGGCTACATAGTGAATCCTTGTCAAAAAAAAAAAAAAAAACAAAAGGCATTAAAAAAAGTGAAGAGTTTAAAATTTATATTTTTAACATAATGAAAAATGTAAAATAAGAACAGTTAAGTTAAAAGTTAAGATAGTAAATTTTATTTTTTGCCATAATTTAAAAATAAATATTCGTAGGCGGAGGGCATAGCACAGTGGGAAAGTACTTGCTTAGCATGTGCAAGGCTGGGGGTTCCATCCCAATACTACAAAAAAAAATAAGTAAATAAATAAACACAAACCAACCCTAAACACATACTTAAATAAACGCAGTGGAAGTCTTGGCACCTCTCTTGTTCCCCAGGGTTCTTTTCCTGGAAGGAGGAGAGGGATTCTTTTTGGTCTCCCTGAAGTCTGGCTGCCCTTCAGCTCTACAGGAAAGAACAGTGGAGACCCCATCCTGAAGTCCCCCAAGACCTGCTTCCTGCTTCCCTGCCCAGCACAGCTGCTCTCAAACTTTTTAGCTTTCAAAACAATTGTGAGGCCGGGCCCAGTGGTACAACCTGTAATCCTAGCACTTGGAGGCTGAGGCAGGAGGATCATTGTGAATTCAAGACCAGCCTGGGCTACAAAGTGAGCTCAAGGCCAGTCTGAACTGCATAGGGAGACCCGGTCTCGAAAAGACCAAAAAAAAGTTATTATTTCTTTGTGTTGGAAACACTGAAAATCTGCTCTAGTAGCTATTTGAAATACACAATTAATTGCTGTCAATCATAGTTATTCCACGGTCCTGCGGAATGTGTGATCACTCCTATCCAACCACAGCACTGTACCATTAACACCCTCTCTCCACAACTCCTCTCCCCATGAAATGTAATTTTTGTTGCTTTTTTTT
>NW_004955468.1:594544-653718 GCF_000276665.1 Chinchilla lanigera | reverse complement strand
ACACCCAGTTTAAAATGTCTTTCAACAGCAATGCACTAGGTGAGGTGAGCTGGGTGAGTTTTCCCTGTTTTTCTAGTTAATTCCTGTATCTATCAATCAAGGACCCTTGTTGCTAAAAAATGACTAATTTGACTTTTTCTGTATATTAACAGCTGAGAAACTATTAGTTTCCAGTGGCTGCTGGGACAGATGAATACAATTTTGGTGGCTTAAGAATATAAATTTATTCTCTCACAGTTCTAGGGGCCAGAACCCGGAAATCAGCATGTGTGAGCCAGAAATCAAGGTGCTGGCAGGGCAGGGCTCTCTCCGGAGGCTCCAGAGTCGAATCCAGGATCCATCCCCTGCCCTCCAGCTCCAGGGGCTGCTGGCATCGTGGCTCGTGGCTGGATCATTTCAGTCTTTAAAGAGCATCTCTGAACATTTCTGTTCCATCTTCGTGTCCCCTTCTTGTTTGCGTCATCTCCCTCCACCTCCCTCTTACGTCACTGCATTTGGGGCCACCATGGACAAGCCTGGCTAAGCTCCCCCTTTTTAAGATCCTTAACAAAGCCAGGCGTGGTGGTGCACGCCTGTAATACCAGCACCCCGCACTTGGGAAGCTGAGGCAGGAGGATCATTGTGAGTTTGAGACCAGCCTGGGCTACAAAGTGAGCTCAAGGACAGCCAGAACTGCACAGTGAGATGCTGTCTCCAAAAAAAAAAAAAAAAAAAAAGACAAATAAGATCCTTAAGAGCTAGGAAGACACTATCTCTAAATAACGTAACATTCATGAGTGGCAGAGACTAGGACCTGAGTATCCTTTGGGAGGACATTTTTCACCTACTACAGAAACCTTGCTCGAAGGATAATTCATGAAATGTTTATTGAACTGGGCACAGTGGCACGCACCTGTAACCCCAGTGCTTTGGGAAGCTGAGGCAGGAGGATCACAAGTTTAAAGGCCTAGGAGCTGGGGATATAGCTCAGTGGCCCGAGTGTCTGCAAGTCCGAGCTTGTGAGGTCGATTCCCGGTACCAAAACAAAAAACAAAAAAAACTGCAACGCAAGTTCAAGGCCAGCCTGGGCTACTTGGCAACTTAGAGAGGCCCTATCTTAAAATAATAAATAGAGCACCTAAAAGGCGGTCAGTTCAAAACTGACATGTGGTGAAGTGTAGGTTACACACTGGCTTCTGAATAATTGAGTTTCTTTTTTTTTTGGTACCAGGAATCAAACTCAGGACCTTGCGCTTGCCAGGCAAGTACTTGTGTGCTGAGCTATATCCCCGACCCCACATTGGTTTTCAAAGACTTAGCACATGCATCTAAATGCGTGTTGAATTAGCGCAACAATTTAAAAATATTGATTATATGTGCAAGTGATATATGTGGGATATATTGAGTTAAATAAAATAAAATATTAAACTTAATTTCAAAGCTTCTTTGTGTATGTGTGTGTATGTGTGTGTGTGCACACACTAGGCATGGTACTCAATATGCTAAGCAAGCACTTTTCCACTGAGCTACACCCCAGTCTGCTTTTTAGATTTTTTTTTTTCAATGCCGTTTCTAAAGCATTTAGAGCCGGGGATATAGCTCAGTGGCACAAGTACCTGCCTGGCAAGCTCAAGGTCTTGAGTTTGATTCCTGGTACCAAAAAAAAAAAAAAAAAAAGAAGAAGAAAAAGAAAAAAAAACCCAAACATTTAGAATTATATATGTAGCTTGCACTGCATTTTTATTGGAAAGTGCCATCCTAAGCAGAAGAGAGGACTGTAGACAATTAACACAACAAATATATTACATGTTACATTTTAGAAACAAATTAAAGGAGAATATTTGTTTTATCACTACTGTAATTAACTGTCTGGCCGGGTGTGGTGGTACACGCCTGATATCCCAGCATTAGTGAAGCTGAGGCAGGAGGATTGCTGGGAGTTCAAGGGCAGCTTGGGCTACAAAGCAAGTTCAAGGTCAGCCTGAACTGCATAGTGAAAACCTGTCTCAAAAAGAAAATAAATAAGTAAATAAACACTAATGAATTGCCACAATCTTAGTGGTTTAAAAACCATGATTTTATTATCTTGCAACTTTGGAGGTCAGAAGTCCAAAATGGGTACTAGGTGCCTAACATCAAAGGTACGTGCTTCCTCCTGCAGGTTTGGAGGGAATCCATTTCTTGCCTTTTTCAGCTTCTAGAATGTCTGCATCTTCTCTGGGTTCTTGGCCACATCGATCCTTTTTCTCCGGCCCTGACCCTCTTGCCTCTTATAAGGACCCTTGTGACTGCACAGGGCCACCAGAATCCAGGGTAACCTCCTCTTAGTCCTTAATGTCATCGCCCCTGTAAAGCCCCCATTCCCGCAGATTATGATGATGATGATGATGTGGACATCTTTGGGGGCGCATGATTCTCCTACTAAGGGGACGGCCAGGTGGGAGTGGTTGCATTTTAGATAGGGGTGGCTGGGAGAACTTCACTGAGGTCACATCTGCACCAGGACCTGACAGGCCGCCAAGGCGCACTGTGGATATTGGGAAGGACATGCCTGGCAGCAGATAGTCAGGGCAAAGGACCCTTTTCCTGGGCCCCCTCCTCCTTGCTTCCCCTAAGCCACATGTCGTCGTCCCAGCTGCTTCCCACCTCTGCTTGAGGAACAGAGGGACTGAGACCCCTAATGATCAACGGGGCTCCTCACCGTCCCTACTGCCCACGGCTCCTCAAAAGGCAGCTGGGCCTGTGGAAGGAGGTGGAAGGCTGGGTCAGAGGGTGACAGGTCCCATCCTCCCTGCCACCTGCAGCCCAGGCGGGCCGTCACCTGGGCTCCGGGCCGGTTCTGTCCGTGCAGCGTCCGCCGGCGGTGCCACTGGCGCAGGGAGGCGCTGGCTTCCGAGCTGAGCCCCCGGGGCGCGCGGCCCGCGTCGGGCTGGTAGTGGGCAATGTGGTGCAGCGCCCCGAACCACGTGGTCAGGTAGTACCCGGCTAGGGTGAGAAGGGGAGTCCATGGTCACTCGGCATACCCTGCGGCTTGCTCGCCTGTCCTCCAGCTGCCCCAGTGGAAGTGCCGCCTCACCCTCTCCCTGAAGCTCCTCTGGATCCAAGAGCTCCATAAGAAACTCCACGTCCAGCTGCGTCTCCCCGATGTGCGGACTCCAGATCAGCTCCTCGGTCAGCGCAGGCAGGAAGGCGTCGGCCCCCAGGGGCTCTGGGGAAGCCGGAGGTCAGGTCCCGAGGTGGCTGGGGTGCACAGTCACCGCCATCTGGTTCCCAGGTCCCCGCCGCCACCTGCCACCAGCGCGAGCTCCCCTCTCCCTGGACGCCACGCGCGCATAGGAGCCCGCTACCACGGCCACTCCACAGCCCGGCCCGCGCCCACCCCGCTTTACCCTGGTTCTCGCCTCCCGCCAGGCCCGCGTAGACGTCGCCGCACGCAGCCAGCAGCAGCGCCACCTTGCGGCGCGGGGAGCACGCAGCGTGCAGGTGGGCGAGGCGCGCGTGGATGCGGCTCCGCAGGGCGGGGGCGGGGCTCTGTCCCTCAGGCCCCGCCCCCGCCCGCAGGGCTATTTGTCGCCGCCGCAGTCGGCGCAGTTCCTGGGCGCGGAGCGTGCGCAGTTGTGTCCACAGGGTCGGCTTGAGGGGCGCGAGTACCGCGCGGTACACGGCCGCCTCCACCGCAGGGCCTGCGGGGTGCGGGGTGCAGGGTGCAGCGCGGTGAGCGCGGCCGCCGAGCTGACCCGGCCCGGACCCCCAGCGTAGACAGAAGCGCCAACGCGCGCGCGGGGTTCAAGGTGCTGCGGTCAAAGCGCGCGCGAGAGGAGCGCGAGGCGGGCGGGCGGGGCTCTAAGGTGGAAAGGGCGCGCCAGCGGGGACGGGGGACCCGGCGGTGAACACCGGCGCGGGGCGGAGCGGCAGCGCACCTAGGCGGGGGTTCCCTTCTAGTCTCCCCCATTACCAAGATCCTTGTCCTTGTGGGGGGCCCCAGGCGCCCTGCTCCCAAAGACGGATCTCACGTCGGGGTCCTTGGCCAAGTAATCCTGGAGGTCAGTAAGGAGGTGCCGCACATCCTGCAGCAGCTCGGTGGCCGGGTCCCCGGGCCCGCTGGGACCCCTGACGTCTGAGGCGAGGCGCGCCCGGAGGGCCCGGCACTGCCTGGCCACGTAGCTGCTCCGCGCCCTGGCCAGAGCGCGGATGTGAGCAGTGAGCTCATCCTCCGCGTCTTCCTCTTCGTCTCTGTAGTTGTCCTTGTTCTCCTGCCTCTGCTCCTCCGCCAGACTGGCCAGAGCTCGCCGAGGCTGGTGCACTTGCGCGCTAGGCGGGTCTTCCACCCAGGAGACCCGGTGCGGGCCGGGGTTCCTGCGGGCTGCACGACGGGGAGGGCCTGGGTGCCGTGGAGCAGCGGCCCTCGTCCCTCAGGGGCCCACGCGCGCCTGCTCACCTGGACTGTGGCCCTGGGCAGTCTCCTCGGGGGTTAGCTCCAGCCCCCAGCTTCCGTGGGTGTCCAGGTAGAGCTGGTTCACCACAGACAGCACCCTCCTAGAGGTGTCAGCTTGGGCCTGGCCGACCTGCAGAGGATCTGGGGGCCGGCAGAAGGCAGAGGGTGTCCCAGGTGACTGAGGGCCAGTCCTGGTGTCTTCAGGCTGCCAGGTGACTCGGTTCCCAACCTTCCTCACTCAGGCCCAGCGGAGTCCCGTCCCATCCCTCTCTAAGGACCGAGGAGTCCAGGCTCCCGTCCCCTCCTCCCCGCTGACCCCCAGCTCTGCCTTCCTGCAAATCCAGTAGTCAGGCCCCTCGCGTGCAATCTCAGTGCCAGGCCTTGGGGAACCTTTCCTTCAGGAGCCGTGTCTCACCCGTGTGTTTGTCTCCAGGCGTTAGAGCGGGAGGCGGCAAGAGCAGTGTTCTGGGCAGAACGTCCCTAAGGAGAGAGAAGGGGACCCGTGCTGCGGATGGGCGTCCTGGGGAAGGGTCCTCCTCATCCTGTGGATGGGAAACCTGTACCTGCTGGCTGACAGGAAGGCCAGAAGATGGGGCAGATCTGGCATGCAGAGATTGGAGGATTCCAAGGATACACCTGGGGTGAGGAGGCAAGGAGGGGTGAGAAAGAAAGCTTGAGGGGTGCCAGGCTTCCCCGCCACGGGGCTCTCTCTTCCCCCATCCCGGAAATCCCTGCAGGGACCTTCACAACAGAAGTTTTCATCCCCTCGGAGTCCTCATCTCTTCCTCATCTTGATTGTTTGATCCCACTTATGCCACCAGATAGGATTTATTCATTAGATATTTATGTATTCATTCATTCATTCATTCATTCATTCATTCATTCATTCATTCAGGTCCCGGGGATTGAACTTAGGGCCTCTACACTGAGCTATATCCCTAGCTTTTTTTTTTTTTTTTTTTTTTTGAGACAGGATCTCTTTAAGTCACCAAATTGCCCAGTCTGGATTCTAACTTGGAATCCTTCTGCCTCAGCCTCCCAGTGTGCTGAGATTACAAGCAGGCAGCACCACACTCAGTTAAAACAAGTATTTATTGAACACCTAATTATTACTACACATTTGAGGATATAATTGTCCAACAGGAGGCAAAGTCACTGCCCTTCTACCTTTCCCTTTTAGTCAGGGGAGACCCAAATAGATGAGTAAAGAAATAGATATATGTATATTGTGTACAGTGCTCCTAATGTAAAGAAATGAATACAAACGACTAGAGGCTATCTGAACAGTGGCGGTCAAGGAGGGTTACATTTCTGTAGCGGTTCCAAGTGTGGAGACTAAATCAGCCACCCCAGGGAGAGGGTTCCTGCAGGGAAAACAGAAGCCAAGGCCCTGCAGCTGGCCCGCACATAGCAGGCTCTGGGAACAGAGGAGAACTTGTACTGGGGCAGAGGGAATGAGGGGCAGGGGATGAAGAGGTGGGCAGGGCCAGGCCACACAGCATCTCCTAGGCTGCGCTGAGCTTGAATTTGCATCTAAGGAGGTGGCCTGTCCTTTGCAGGGTTTGGGGCAGGTGTACACCACCACCTGGTTGCTGTGCAAGAAAAAAAGGAAGAGTCAGGTGTGGTGGGGCAAGCCTGTAATCCTAGCACTTGGGAGGCTGAGGCGGGAGGATTGCTGTGATTTCCAGACCAGCCTGGACTATATAGTGAGACCCTGTGTCAAAAAAGAAAAGAAAAAAAGGAACAACCAAGAGGTATTTTGGAAGTAAAGCTGACAGTTCTTGGTGATATGTTTGCTGTGGAAGCCTAGAGTTGGGGCCTCACCTCCAGGAAACTTCTGGATTTGATAGGTGTTGATTTCTCCAGGTGAAGTCCTCAATACCAGGGCCTGGCTGGAGTCAGGGCCTGTGACCAGGAAGCTCTAGGGGGTGGAGGTAAAGGTCAGTTTGAGGGTGGTGCACACATGTTTATTTTTGCCTGCCTGGCACCCATTTCCTGTTAGGAACCCCCCTGCACTCAGTCCATGGGGTGGGACTGAGGTTCCCAAGCCTAGGGGGTGGGCCCATGCCTGAGCTGGCACTGGGACGCCCTGCACACCTTGGCCAGCTTTTCTTTCTGTTGGCAGTGCTAGGTTGGACAGGGCCTTGTACACACCAAGGCAAGGACACTACCAGTGAGCTATATTCCCGCCCCAAACAGCCTCTTTTCACACTGGGGTTGCTAAGCTGGTGGGAGGGAGCCCCGAGCTGGGGACAGTCATTATGCTCTGACAGGGCCAGTGCCCTCCTGAGGAGGAAGCCATGGTAACCCCTGTTAGTTGTTCTTTCCAAACCGATCCCAGGGTCCTTGTGGAAGTCCTGGTTCAAGGATTAATGTGCTTGCCAGGCTTGGTGGAGTACACCTATAATCCCAGCACTCAGGAGGCTGAGGCAGGAGGATTGCTGTGAGTTCGAGGCCAGCCTGAACTGCATAGCAAGACCCTGTCTCAAGAAGAAAAAAAAAAAAAAAAAAAAAAAAAAAAAAAAAGGGGGGGGGGTCCTGGCCATGTATTCTGTATCAATTGGCACAAACTAGGCTTTTCCTGGTCAAAGAAACAGATACAGCTGATGTGTCCTTGCTTCCTGCCTGGGGTGTGCATGTGATAGCCCAGGGACAGCCCCTAGGTCACCATGGGGGAAGTCCCGGGAATTGTGGAGCAGCTGGCCTTGATGTCACTGAGCAGCTGAGGTCGAGCTGGCAGCTGTCTTTCTGGCTACATTAGAAAGATCAATGCCTGGTTCTTGAAGCCGCTGTGGAATGGGCGTTTGTTCCTTGTAGCCCCAAATATCCAGAGTTCCCCACTCTTGAAAGCAAAGCCAAGAAGTGGTATGAAGAGGAATCCATAAGATATTTGACACTTGGGATCCAGACCTCCCTAAAACTACTTTTACTTCTCCATTTTTCTGTCATTTGAATCAATGTGTAGCTTTTTTGAGTTGCCCAATTTGTGCCGTCTTTGCCAGTAGCACTTGTTTCTGGCTGACCCAAGGTGTCATGGGAGAGGCTGGACCGGTCCCTGGCTGCGAGTACTCACCCCCATTGGCCACTGGGCCATAAGAGCCTCTGCATCCCGGCCGTCCAGCTCTGGGACCTGCCACACCCCCCATGTCCTCTGAAGGCGGAGAAGCGGCTCTGGGGTGCTGAGGACCCCTGGAGGGATCTCACCTGCTCCATTAGTCTGTGGTAGGACCAGCCTGGGACGTGCAGGGTGCAGGAGGTTAGGGGTCAGAAGGGGGCAGTTGGACCCAGGGCTAAAGGCGCAGAAGGGGCTGCCCAGGGACAGAGCGTCAGGGGTGGGGCTCAGGGTCCTGGGGTGTAGGAAAGGGTTCTGGGTCAGGGGCAGGAGGTGGAACGCTGTGCCCCAGCAGCCCTCACCTCTGCCTCTCGCTGGGGACTGCAGGGGCCACGTCCCCTGGCCAGGCCATCTTCAGGGTGCTGGAAGCCAGTGAGCCATGGTCTGGCCTCGGGCAGAGAGGAAGGTAAGAGTCAAGGCTGCCCCAGTCCAGGGCTAAAAGCAGAATATTTACAGCCAATGTGGGGAGACCCTGAGTGATGGAATGGGCTCTGGTGGAACCCAGCTGTGCCAGGGCTTCATTCTCCAGATGCTGGCACTGGGGGAATCTGGGGAGCCCAGGAGAAAGGCTGGCGTGTCTTAGGGAAAGGACTCACAACAGCAGCTATTTGCGAAGGGATTGGGAACACCCCAAGATTTTCACGCCTGGGGCATCCATACAAATGTAGGCCAGCTCAGTAACGCCCCTTGCTAAATCCAGAGCCTGGAAAATCTTGGTCCGTAGGAGACACAACGTACATCTGCCCACCTCAGGCAACATGCCCTTCCCCAGCCACGGCACGGGGGTGACCAGAATATTTTCTTTCAACTTTGTCTTATAAAAACCTACAAATGCACAGGAAAGCTGAAAGAATTTCCTGGGAAACATCTGTATGCACTGCCTGGATTCTGCCATGAGCAGCTAATTCCTGCTTGCTCCCTCGCCCGTCTGTTCCTCTGTCCACCTACCCATCCATCAGGCCCTAATGCTGAGCCAGGTACAGTCCTGGAGGGACCCTCACGGGGGGCGCCACTCAGCGCCACCCCAGCAGTCTCAGCGGTAGGAGCCCTGGGTCTGGGGAGAATGAACCCATCCATGCATCCAGTACTCCTGAGCATAGGCCCGCAAATAGGTGCCAGTACCCTGGGACAGTGACTAGCAGGACGGGACTTTGCTCTAAGGGTCTTTATTCCTGGCTTTTTTTTTTTTTTTTTTTTTGAGGGGGTTGCAATAGGGCCCTGCCAGACAAAGACATCAGCCCGCTGCCCCATCGCCCAGGGCGCTGGGAGGAGGAAAGCAGGGGACAGCAGGAAGAGGGGTGGCCCGGAGGAGGCAGGTGCACACCCACGGCCCATGAGAGGGGAAGGGCATGGGTGGCGCTGGGCAGAGCTGGATGGGAACAGCTGCCCCACGCCAGAAGGTGGCAGCTGGGGGGGAGACGCCAGATGCTGGGTCCCTGGGGGCCCTACCTGGTCCCAAGGGGAGGCCGGAGCAACAGGAAGTGAAAGTGTTCTCTAGAGAGGAAGCTGAGCAGGGAGGGGGAAGAGGCGGGGCTGGGGGCATCAGAAAGGGACCTTCCTCCCTCTTTCCGGGGCCCAGGCCTGACGGCAGGGAGCCCAGCTCTGCGAGCTACCTGTGGGGGCCCCTGTCAGCACCCCTCACTGTTGCTCCTAAGAGCCTGGAGATGGTCTGCTTCTGGGTGGCCCGGGCCTCACCCCCTCCCTCCCGCTGCTTCAGATGCCCCAGGAAGGAACAGCCAGACAGCCGAGGGTTAGTTGGTTTTTGATTTTTAATTTATCTCCAATAAGCAATGCCTTCTGCCCACCCCGCGTGGGAAGTGGGTCCCAGGGGAAAGGGGCCCAGCACCCATCCTGGGCATTGGTGGCAGAGCCTTGGGAGCCCTTCAGGCTCAGAACGCTCCCCACACCCATGGGGTGTTGTACTTGGAGGGCCGACACCCCTGCTGGGCTAGGTTAGATTTGGTTTACCTGGCCACAGGCCCCTGGGAACAGCAGAGAGAGTAGGGGGCCCCCTGTCCTGAGGTGGGAGTTTTGGGGTGCCCCTGGGAGTAGTTAGAGATTAAGGGAGGTTGCTTCTTACCTCTGGGGTGGTTAGAGACCGGGGCTGTTAGAGACAGGCCGCTCAGGCCTTGGCCCCTGGGGGATGTTAGAGACTTGCTGGGCTCTCCCGCAGGTCAGGAGGGAGTGGTTAGAGCCTGCAGGGATGGACTGAGCTCTTCGGACGAGGGCTCCAGGTTGGGGGGGGCTGGCGCGGGTTGGGGCTCCGCTGTCCCAGAGCAGATGGGTGTCCTGCCGGGGAGGTGGGCTCTCACTGGGGCTTCTCTGCCTTGTCAGGAGGTGGGGACTTCCCTGGGGAGGCTGTAGAGGTGGGGTTGGGAGTGCTCGACCCCGACTGGGCGTCTATGTGGGCATGCTCCTTCCGAACCAGGTCCTCCAGCTCCTTCTGCAGGGGCAAAGTTCGCAGAAGCCAGAGGTTACCAGAGACCCGAGGGGAGGGGTGGGGCCCAGGGGCTGGGCTCGGGGTGCGCTGGGGTCACCCAGCTCCTCACCTTCCATCCAAGGAGGTCAGCGAGGGCCAGGCAGCCCTGGTCACAGTCACCCAGCCAGGCCACATCCCTGCGGTGTGGACAGGAGAGTCAGAGCTCCAGCTCCCTGCACCCGGCCCCCGCCCTTCCAGCTGCAGCCCAGCCCAGGCCAGCCTCACCTGTAGGCCTTCTTGGAGTCAAAGTCCATGCCGCCTCCCAGGCCCATCATCATTCCCAGGAAGGGGTCCGTCTGTGGGGGAGGGGAGAGCTAAGCACTGGCCTGGAGCCAGGGGCCTGGAGCCAGGTGGCCTGGGTCTGTATCCCAGCTTTGTGACTTTGCTCTGGTCCCTGCTGGGTCTCTCTGTGCCTCAGTTTCCTTATCAGTATAATGACGATAGTCATGGGACCCACCCCAATAGGACAGTGGTGTCAGTGAGTTAAAACATACTGTATAAGGAGACTCTCCATATCACTGGTTGTGCACCTGCAGATTCAAACTGTGAGGTAAAAGAATTTTCCTTTGAGATAGGGACTCACCATGTAGCTCAGCCTGGCCTTGAACTCAGTACGTAGCGCAGGCTGGCCTCCAATTCATGGTGATCCTCCTGCCTCAGCCTCCTGAGTGCTGGGATTACAAATTGTCTGTAATCCAAGTACTCAGGAGGCTGAGGCAGGAGGATCACCACAAGTTTGAGGCCAGCCTGGGCTACATAGTGAGACACTGTCTCAAAAACAAACACACACAAAAAACCCACAAAAAAATCAAAAACATGGTGTCTGTATTTAACATATATACTTTAATTTTTTATTTTTCCAGTAGTAGGAATTCAACCAAGAGTCTTCACACTGAACTACATACATTGCCAGCCTTTTTGAGACAGGGTATCACCATAGGCATAGTACTACTATGCCCTGCTGCTTTTTTTTTTTTGAGACAGGTTCTCATTAAATTGCCCAGGCGAGACTCACATTTACAATCCCAAGTTAGGGATGGTGCTGCACACCTGCAATCCCTGCCCTCAGGAGGCTGAGGCAGGAGGACTGCTTTGAGTTCAAGGCCAGCCTGGGCTACATGGTAAGACCCTGTCTCAAGAAAACAACAAAAAATACAATCGTCATGTCTCAGTGCCCCAGTTTTTTTCCCCCATACCAAGGATTGAACCCAGAGCCTTTGCACTAAGCTATATCCTGGCCTTTTGTTTTCATTTCTTATATTTGAGACACAGTCTCATAAAATTGATAGATTGGGCAGGCTGGGCTCAAACTTGAGATCCTTCTGCCTCAGCCTCCTAGAGAGATGGGATTATAGGCATTTACCTCTAAACCCAGCTATAGCTTCTTTTTCTTATTCCCTGAACAGGACAGTGCAATAGATCTCTGTATAGCACTGACACTGTATTAGGCATGGTAGTGACACACAGAGGATTTAAAATACATGCGCAGATGTGTGTGGGTGCTGTGCAGATACTTCACTGCATGTTAGGGGCTGAGGCACGCTTGCATTTATGTATCTGAAGGGATGGTGGAACGGGTCCCCTCTGTCACGGGGATGACTGTCAAATGGAACAGTGTGTGGCCCACAGAATGACTGTGCCTGCCTGACATCTGGGCCCCGTTTCCCTGTCAGGGGACCCCGCTCCCTGGGGGCTTCTCCCTGAAGGTTCAGCAGGAAGCAACGCCTGGGAGGGGGCCGCCCCGTGACAGCCAGGAGAAACACAGCAGTGGCCCCTGAACTGTGGATGGCCCTGCATCCCGCTGTGCCCTGTCCCCTCCCCTGGTTTTGTGGTCCTAGGGAACACAACACCAGGCTTCAGCAGGCTGGGGTTGGGATCCAGTCACTTGTTCGAAAGGGTCCTAAAGGCCTCAGAGGCCTGTAGAGTCCAGGTAGCTTAGAAGCTGCCCCTCCCCGTGCGCAGACCCCAGGGTCTGAGCTGGGGAGTCTGAAGGCCGCCATGCCCCGGTTGGGAGCTCTCCAGGGCCTGTCCCGGGCTCACAGTCCCAGCCCCTAGGGAGCCGACGGGAGAACAGAGGGCGGGGGCAGCGGCCCAGGCGACTCACCTGGCCCGTCTTCTCCTTGTTGATGAGCAGGCGCGGGGTGGACAGCGGTGCCCTGGGGGACGGTGAGCTGGGCGTCAGGATCTTTCCTGGCCTCCCCGGCCCCAGCCGCCCCCACAGCCCCGACCCCAACCTACTTGCCAATGAGAGAGGCGAACGGCTGCACCTGCAGCGAGGTGCCCATGATGATGAGGAGGTCCACCTTCCGGAAGTCCTGCGGGCAGCGGAGTGAGACCCGCGGCCCTGCCCAGCCCCCAGGGACGGGGCGCGGCCTCCCCCAGGGCAGGCGGGGGTTGGGGGCAAACTTACTGACTGCAGGCAGGAGAAGAACCGCGGTGGGAGGTTCTCACCGAAAAAGATGATGTCTGAGGTGGAGGCAGAGACGGATGGAAGGACAGACAGACCCAGAGTCGGAGGAGGAGTCAGTGTCATGGAGACGGAGAGCGGCCAGCCGGAGGGACAGGACCCACTCTCCGAAGGACGACGGGGGCACCGCTCAGGGGGCAGAGGTGGGGGAAGCGCGGCTTTTGGGAGGGCAGAGGGAGTGGGGACCCTGGCCCAAATCCACCCCGCTGCTCCCTGACCCCGAGGCTCACCAGGCTTCACCACGCTCTGGCATTTCTCGCACTTGGGGGTCACCTCGGAGAAGAGCTTCTCTGGCATAAGCAAGGGGAGAAAGGGGTGTGAGGCTGGGGCTGCAGTTCTCTCCTCCTCCTCCTCTGGCCCTTCCCTCCCCTCCCCTTCCTTTCCTTCCTCCTCTCCTTCCTCACTTCCTCCCCTCCCCCTCCCCCTCCCCCTCCTGCCCTTTCTTCCCCTACTTTCATTCCTCCCCTCCTCCCCCGCTTGCCCTTTCTCACTGCCAGCACAAACACCCAGCCACTGGGTTGTCTCCTGGGTGTTGCCCTGTCCTCTCCCTCCCTCTGGGGTTGCTGTGGATTGAATCCAGGGCCTCGGCATGGAGCTACATCCCCAGCCCTTTCTATTTTTTATTTGGGGACAGTTTTGCAAGGCCTTGAACTTGTGATCCTCCTGCCTTGGCCTCCTGAGTGCTGGGATTACAGGTGTGCGCCACCCCTAGCTACAGCTATTTTAAATGAAAAAGTGAACACAGAAGCTAGGTGTGGTGGTCCATGCCTATAATCCTAGCACTTGGGAGGCTGAGGCAGGAGGATCACAGAGTTTATCACTGAGAGTTTGAGGCCAGCCTGGGGTATGTAGTGAGTTCAAAGCCTGGCTGAACTACACAGCAAGATCCTGGCTTAAAAAAGAAAAAAAAAAAAGTGAACACAGAAGCAGCTGCCTGCCTGGAGCCTGAGCCTCCTCTTCGGAGCTTTGTGAGTACAGGTCTCCCAGGGGGTCCTGGGGCAGAGAAGCCTGGCAATTGCCAGCCCTGGGAGCAGCAGGGCAGGGAGGACATGCAGACGCTCCTCGGATGGGGCAGAACCTTAGCCCAGCTGCTTCCCCCCTCCCTCTGCGCCAGTTGCCATCCGCACTGCTAATGGATGAGGGAGCTTGGGAGTGGACGGACCCGGAACACGGGGGCCCACACATCCTCTTGTTCTTCCCAGCCCACATGATGGAGTGCAGCGTCCACAGCTGCCATTAGGGGACTGCTACACGCACAACAGGCTATTTTGTGGGTGGTGTGGGTGACACTGCCGAGGGACGTAATGGGGCGATGGCCATTGTATGTCACCCCAGCTGTGTGCAGTTGGGCTGGTCACGAATTGTCAGCCTGGGGGCGGTCAGCTGGCGTTCTGTCAGAAAGGACACCCTCCCCAGGCCCTGCTACAGAAGCCGCCGCTGTCCTGACCTCATGGGGACACCAGCGGCTTTGTTCAGTTGGCATAAAGAAGGTCAGGGGGTCCTGGGGTGAGACGGGGCTTCTCACACAGCAGGGTGCTGTCAGAAGCGGCTCTCCACGCGTGCAGACTGGCTGACTGTGTCTCCAGGACACTCTGTCCTTACATGGACAGGGACAGCGACTCCAGCATTCAGGGAGGCTGAGGCAGGACAATCACCAGTTTGAGCTGAGCCTGGGCAACTTAGTGACTTAATAAGGCTGTGTTTCAGAACTTGAAAAAAAAAAGTCTGGGGATGTAGCTTAGTGTGAAGGCCCTTGGTTAAATCCTTGTAACCCCACCCCTACCCTGGGGAAAAAAAAACACCTTAGAGCTGAGCAGGCCAGAGTGGTGGCTGCCGTGTGAGCGTGCTGACAGCCTCCTGGGCGACCCCAGCCTCACCTTTCATCCAGCCCAGAGAGTACTCGCGCCGGCACAGCTGGCTGGTGCAGTGTGAGGTGTAGAACGTGCCGTGGGCCTCCACCAGGTCCTCGGGCTCCAGGCCGGCCACACGCTCCAGGGTGTCAATGTTCTGGCGAGAGGGGAAGAGGGGTCAGCAGCGGACGCCCCACCGGATTCCGGGCCACAGTCGGGGCGGGGAGCTGTGGCCAGGAGAGCAGGAGTTGGGAGGGGGAGCGATGGCAGGTGTGTCCGTGTGTGCAAAAACTCGTGCCCCCCAGTGGGGCCGCGGAAGGGCGAACAGTCAGGGCTGCGCAAAGGCTGGGCCCCGACTCCGACGGCTGTGAGTCCAGGCCCACGGCCGCCACGGGCCCCGATGGCATTTTCTGTCAATTGAGGCCACTCTTATTTTTCAGAATTGTTCTACTGGAGAGCCAGACGTCTTACTGCCGCTTGCCAGAAATTGGATGAAACGAATGTACAAATTAACAACGTCTGTTGTAAATGGAGCCCTCGGATGTGGTGTCGTTGTGTAGAACCCAACCTGCACAGCCCCAGGCCAGCATGAAGGGAAGCAGACAGTCAGGAGGGCTTCTTTGCTTTTTTGTTGTTGTTGTTTTTGGAGATAGGATCTCACTATGTAGCCCAGGCTGGCCTCAAGCTCACAGTGATCTTCCTCTCTCAGCCTCCCGAGTGTTGGGATTATAGGCGTGCACCGCCACACGCCCAGCTCTGACTTGGTTTTAATTACATTATTTTCCTACTTAGCAGTCAGAGCTCTTATTATGATCTGTTTTACAGATGACATATTAATCTGTATTCCTTTTTTTTTCTTCAAAACTAGGGACTGAACCCTTTAGTAGGGACTACTTTTTTGTGGTTTTTGAGACAGGGTCTTGCTATGTAGTGCAGGCTGGCCTTGAACCTACAGAGATCCTCTTGCCTCAGCCTCCCAGCTGGGATTACAGCCTCCCAGCTGTGTACAACCATGCCCAGCCAGGAACTACTTTTGAGCAACCTCCACTGGCCAGCTCCCCTCGCCAGAAGCTACTGCTGTGACCTGTTTCTTGTATCCCCTTTGGAATTACTCTATAATCAAGCAAAAGTACACAAATTCTCACACAGCCATGTGTCACCTGATGATGTTTTGGTCAACTGTGGGCCACATATGTGACAATGGTCCCAAAAGATTGTATTGCCTGGCTGGATACAGAAGGATGTGCCTATAGTCCCAGGTCCTATATTCTGGAGGCTGAGGCAGGAGGATCACTTGAGCCCAGTAGTTCATGATCAGCCTGGGCAACGTGGTGAGATCCTGTCTCGAGAAAGGGCCTGGGTAAGGGTGCAGCTTAGTGTAAAACACATTATTATCATAGGTGATACCTTGGGTCAACCCCCAGTAGCAGAACAGAAAGATTATATTGCCTGGGGACACTGTAGCATCCTGTGGAAGTATATTCTGTGGCCAAAGGACATAGTCCCTTAACAAAGCAAGCATCGTGCTGTACGCCTGTCATCCCTGCACTCGGAGAAATGGAAGCAGGAGGATCACAAGTTCAAGCCGGGGCAAATAGGGAGGCCTCATCTCAAAACTTAAAATAAATAAATAAATAGAAAGGGCTGGGGATACAGCTCAGTATGAAGGTCTTGGGTTCAAGTCCTAGTATGTCTCTCACACACACACACACACACACACACAGAGCCTGTTCCCCTCAACAATGTTCTTATTTTTTCCCCTTCACTGATGTAGATTTAGGCTGAGGAGAGAAATGGGGGGCTGGGGTGCTCTCCTCAGCTGTGACCTTTGCATTGCAATCTGTAAAGGAAGGCAAAGTGCTTACAAAAGAATAAGACTGGAGGTCAGGTGTGGTATCCCAGCGCTAGGGAGGCTGAGGCAGGAGGATCACTGCAAGTTTGAGGCCAGCCTGGGTTTCACAGTGAGTTCAAGGCCAGCTTGAACTGCATAGTGAAACCCTATCTCAAAAAAAAAAAAAAAAAAGACTCAGGCCGGGGTATCAGTGGCACAGCACGTGCCTGCCTGGTACATATGAGGTCCTGGGTTCCAGCCCCAGCACCACAAGGAAAAAAAAAAAAAAAGAATGAGACTCTGGTTTGAAAAAGCACGAAGCTGCTCTGCAGGAATGGATATGCAAGGGTCTTCAGGAAAAAAAATTCAGTGAAAAAAAGCCAAGTATGGAGCCTCATGAATAGCGTGAATACCACAGACAGAGATTTTTTTTGGCAGAGCTGGGATGGGACCCGGGGCCTTGTGTGCTCCAGGTCGGCACTCTGCCCGAGCCACACCCCGGCCTGTGTATAACTGAGAAGGCCTTGCAGCGAGCAGGCCGGCTGCCCAACTGTGTGACTGGGTCCTGTGGGGGGAGCTAAACATAGCATCACACGGCACTCCTGGAGTGCTGAGTCGCCACAACTCCGGCTGGGAAGTCAGTGTGCTCTGGAAAACCAGGTCAGCGACTGGCAGGGCACATGGTGGAAGAAGACAAAGTGCTCGAGTCAAACCATTTCGTCCAATGTGGCTGTGGAACAGGTTTTTCACCTTGACGTACCTTATGCGATAAAGTTGCTGAAAATCTCTATGTGGTGGTAAATTCATGTGTTAATTATGGCAGGTAGGAAGTTGGGTGCTAGGGCACCTGGAGTCCTAGAATTTGGGAGGCTGAAGCAGGAGGATGCTTGAGCCATGGAGTTTGAGACCAGCCTGGCACCCTGGCACTGCATTTACTCAACATGAGCGAGTACAGACAACCTTTTAAATGAATTAAAACTGCAGGTGAGGAGGAGATGATTGCGTATTTCAGGCTGACCAAACGTAGTCATGTTGGCTTTCTGGTGAAAACAGCACACGGTCTTGTGCTCTCTGGTTAAGGGCTGAGTGTTTTGTTTTTGTTTTGGCTCTGTTTGAGACAGGGGCTTGACATGTAGCCCAGGCTGGCCTCGAACTCATGAACTTCCTGCCTCAGCCTCCGAAGTGCTGGCATTACAGGTTGTGGTATCACACCTGGCTTCAAGTGCTGGGGTGTTTTGCCTTCAAGAGAGCTGTCAGCAAGCAGCTGAGTGGCCCTCCCAGGTGCCTGCGTTTGAGGCCTGTTTCTCATCCTGGCTGGTGAATACACAGCACCCACTGCTGCTGCACTGCGATCTCTGAGCTCCGGCCCAGGCCCTGGTCTAGCTGCCTCCCCGGTCCATCCACCCTCCCGGCCACAGCAGTCCATCCGCAAAGCCCCTGGCTCCGTCTTCACAGTGGACCCAGGAGCCGCCCACGTCACCTCAATGGCTCACCCTCTCCGGCCTCCTCCTCCCCCCTCAGCATCACAGCGGCCTGCAGCCTGTCCCTGTCGCCCTCGCCTCCCTCTCAGTCTGTCCCCACGGGAAGCCAGAGGGAGCCTGTGCTCACCTGAGTCAGGTCACACCCCTCCCCACCCAGAGGGCTCCACGGCTCCAGCTGCAGAAGGGACGAAGCTGTCCCTGCCCAGCTCACAGGGGCCAGCAGCATCCAGCCTGGGCACCTCCCTGACGTTGTCTCCTCTCCTCTCTCCTTCAGCTCTTCTCAGCGCCCACGTAGACCCCGCCTCTCCAGTTTGGGGTTGCAGGTGTGTGCCACCATCCCTAGCTTCTGGGGGTTCTTTGCATGTGCCATATACAGTGTCACCTCAGGGCTTTTGCACTGGCTCTTCCTTTCATCTGGAACACAACCCCCACCCCCATAGCTGCAGGCTCCTTCCCTTGCTTCTGAGGTCTTTGCTTAAAAGTCCCCTTCTCAGTAAGGCCTCCAGGGCCACCTGACACACACAGCTTTGATCCTCTCTGTTTAACTATGCTCCAGACACCTGTCACCACGCTAGGTCTGTGGCTTCTCCATCTTGTCCTTGTCACCTCCCACACGAGTGTCAGCTTGGAGGGCAGGGATGTCTGCTCTGTTTGCCGGGGGCAGGGCCTGGCACTGGGTTGGGGCACGAGCAGACATTTGCTGTCACTGAAGCTGAGTAATACGGGAAGACTGCAGCGTCACACGTGGAAACATGCGGCAGGAACCGCGCTATCACGACCGAGCCTCGGCCCGCGAGTGAAGCTGGCTCCCTGGTCAGGTGTGGCCTGCGCTTCGGTGGCTCCTGGAAGGAGGAGACTGTCCCCTCCCCACTGCCACCACAAGCCGCCCCCCTGCAGGACACTGCCCCATTTCACAAAGCCAACGTTCTCCTGATGGAGTGTGAGACTCCGGGAGTCTCCGGGCATCGTCCAGAAGCCAGCAGCGTGAGTTGCCCTTGGCCACGTAGCCTGGCACACGCAAGCCAAGGCCCATGGCACACCCACTGCCAGATTTCTCAATGTGGAATTCAGACAAGGCGCCCCTTCCTTCAGAAACAACATGGGATATTGTCACAGTGCACCTGTTTTGTTGGCTCAAGTCACTTTGCTGTCGGCAGAGCAATAGGAGGTCTGGACTATGGCTGCCACCGCAAGCCGCCCCCCTCAGACACAGGGTCTTGTGGTTTTTCCTTTTTTTAACCTGGGGTCCTTTTGCACAATGAGTGAGATGGCCTGAGGGGAGTTCACTGCCGCTCCAAACCCTGAGAGGAGGAAGCTGCTCTGGCTCCTATCTCACACAGGGGAGACTGAGGCTGAGAGGAAGTAGGTCAGTACAGGCCAGACAGCGGGGAAGCAGGCGGCAGAGCCCCGGCCCCATGTGTCTGGGTAGCCCCGAGCTCACGGGCACGAAGTTCCGCCTCTCGGAGGAAGGAGCCCCGGCCTGTCCAGGCCCCGTGCCCCGCGGTGCCCACAGCGCCCGGCCGCAGCGCTGCCTACCTGTGTGTAGCAGCGCAGGAGCAGCCCCTTCTCCTTCAGCAGGCGGATGAAGTAGTGACAGATGGTCGGCTGGCGGGGAGCAACGGCAATGCTGACGTCAGAGAGCATTTACGCACCGTCGCCACGCGCCAGGGACGGTCCTGGGCGCGGTGTCTGTTTTTCTTCATAAAATCATCACAAGGGCCTCGTGAGGGAGACCCGCGTCCCCCTTCCACCCCTGCTCCTCAGACGAGGAGACCGAGGCCTGGCTGACACGATCAGGCAGCCGCAGGGCTAGCGTGTGCAACCAGGCACTAACACACTAACTCATTTACACCTTACAACAACCCTTTCCAGATGCCAACATGAGCTTCACTTTACGGATGGCAAAAGTGAGGCTCGTGGTCTCAAAATGAGATGCGGGGGCAGGAGCTGAACCCTGGCAGCCGGGCTCACAGCCTGCCTCCGTGGTGCCTCTCTAATAACTGTCAGCAGGCCTGGAGGGGGCCTTCCGAGCCTGCTCTCCCCGCCTGCCCTGCTGAGTAGGGTCTCACCTTGAACTGCCCGGGATACAGTTCCTTGGCGAGGGCAAAGAAGGGCTCTGGATGTTTCTGTGGGAGACAGCGCCAGAGGGCCCGACGCCCCAGGTGACGTGAGAGTTGGAGCAGGCGCCCCCTCAACCCCTTGTTACAGACAGATACCTTGAAATAGCCAATCTCAAAGATGGCCTCGGGGTAGGGAAGGTGGTACTTCTCCAGGTTGGCGTAGAGGCCGGTGGTCGGAGAGCGGAAGTCAGGGATGCCGGCCGCTGGGATAGGAGGCGCAGGGGACAAGTGATTGGGGATGCTGGCCCCATCTCCACTGCACTGACCCTCCTTCCAGACTGGACGCAGACAGTGCCCCTCCCTAGCCTGTGGAGGGCTCCCTCATTCCTGCGGGAACTTACAAGTGGAGATTCCAGCTCCCACCAAACAGATGACCTTGCGGCCTGGAAGACAGGAAGGCAACATCATCTGACAGTTTGCTCAGCTGATATCATCACTCATCATGGCTGTGATGCTGCTTCCTCCATATTAGGCGTGAGGCAAGCACCTCAGATGCCTGATGATTCTCCCAGCATCTTCAGGGTGATGGTGTTATTGGCCCCCACTTACAGATGAGGACACCAAGTTCCAGAGCAGGGAAGAGAGCGACTGGCTGAATGCACTGTTTGATTTGTTTGTTTGTTTTTTTATTTTGAGACAGGGTCTCCCTACACAGTTCAAGTGGGCCTTGAACTCATGGGGATCCTCCTGCCTCAGCCTCCCAAGTGCTAGGATTACAGGCGTGCACCATCACACCTGGCCAAGAATGCACTGTTTGAACTGATACCAATGTAAGAAAACTCAAGGAGATGCTGGGTATGGTGGTGCACACCTATAATACCAGTTCTTGGGAGGCTGAGGGAGGAGGATTGTAGTGAGTTCGAGGCCAACCTGGGCTACATAACAAGACCATCTCAAAAACCAAACAGAAAAATAAAAAAGAAAAGAAGACTGAAGAAGAGACCATGTGACCAGAACTTTTTCCTCCTAAGTAGACTAGACAAAAACACATTCTCCAGGAAAAGATGCAGGTTAGTTTAAAAATCTCTCAGGTTGGGGTGCAGCTCAGCGACAGAGCCCTTGCCTAGCAAGGACAAGGCCCTGGGTTCTGTCCTTAGTACCACCAAAAACAAAAACAAAAAAAAAAAAACAAAAAAAAAGCAACAACTCATCTTCTGGACCCGATCGCAGGTGACCTTCAATTTCGAGCACATTACTACATTTTCTCATCAAATTCCTTTCCTCCATAAGCAAATGCATATCAGCTACCAGAAGCCTGGTCCTTTCCAGGCAAAGACCAAAGATCTGCCACCCTCAGCCCACATCCAGGAAAGAAGAATGGAGACTGGACCCAATCCCGGCTCTCCTCCTCACCAGTGGCTATGGGAGCTTACACTGTTCCTATCACTACTTGGGGCTCTGACTTCCTCCTCTGTAGAATGGACATAATTATAGTACTGGCTTCACAGGCTCCTTCCAGAATGAACGAATTCACGTAGAGCTTGGATTGTGCCTGGTACCACAAACACTACATACAAGTGTATGTGTGACTCGCATCCTTTGGGTCAGTGGTACTGAGCTTCTTGAGACCCACTGCTTGTACACATAGTAAACATTCTGTTCTGCAGGGTGCACCCGGGGCCAGAAAACAAGACAGGGAGGATGTAGTCAAACAGGCTCACAAACACACGGCGCAGCCCAAACAGCCCCGCTGCCTCAGCGAACGGCTGGCGGGCCGCCCTGCCGCACAGAGCCCTGGCACCTGCCTGTCAGCTGACAGACAGACACAAGTGTAACGCCCCAGGAGTGGGGTGCCCTGTCCATGGAAGGCTGGTGAGGACCAACAGAGGTCAAGGCCTGCCACAGCCTAGGCCCTTGCTTCCTCTGGGGTGCCATCCGACCAGGCCTGGGTGGAGGTGAGGGGGAGCATACGCTCTGTTTTCAGGACACCTGGGGACAAATCCCAATCTGCCACCTGCCAGCTGTGTGACCTGCCCCATATCACAGCCTTGCTGTCCCTCAGTTTCCTCCTCTGCCCAGGTCATGCCGTAATGACCTCACAGTCACAACAGGAAGATCAAATAAGTGGACTTCTAGTGCCTAGCCCAGAGCCTGGCAAACAGGGAGGGCTCAAATTATTTTTTCTTTTGCAGTACTAGGGATGGAACCCAGACCTTTGACGCTGAGCTACATCCCTTGCTAAGTTGCCCAGGCTGAGTTCAAACTTGCAATCCTCCTGCCTCAGCCTTGCAGATTGCTGGGATTATAGGACTGCACCACCATGCCCAGCTTTAGTACAATGTTCCTTCATGGACACACTCAGGGGCCAACTACTCCAAGACCTAGGTACAAGAGGATAGGAGGAACAAACACTTTGCAGCTACTCCCTGGAGTCTCTTCTGGCTGTCCAGGCCAGGGGATGGCTGCGGGCAGCTGCCCAGCCAGCCCCAGAGGAGGGAGACGGCAGCAGCTGGAGGACGGGGAAACCGGAGAAGACGTCCTCAACAAAGGGCTGTTCAGGACCCTCAAAAGGCCCATTGTGCCTGCTGAGGACTGCTGAGGCCTGGTTTCTCAGACTTTGGTGACTCAACTCACAGCAAGGAATATACATTTCATGGGGACCCAGCCAGCAGGCACTTACACACCGCACCTGAAACGCCTCTGGTAACAATGACCACGGCGAACACCTGCACAGCCCTTGTGAAGTCCCGGCCCTGCTCCAAGCGGTCACATTTCTCTTAGTGGGTTTAGCCCCCAGTCATCCCATGAGGCATTATTACTGTCCTCATTCTAGGAAAAAGGTCTGGCCTATCACAGCACAGTAATTCATTCAGCAACAGAGATGTGACCCAGGTCTGGCCAATCAGACAGGGAGAAACTAGTTCAGCCCGGGCCAATGGGAGTCAATCTCTACAGTTTTCCTTGGACCATTAGCAAAAAGGCATGGTCTTTGAGGAGTAGTTGCTAGGCTGGTAGAACTTGCATTTGGAGTTAGCTTTACCCCCACACCAAGAAGTTGTGACTTTGGAGAACATGGGAGCCCCTGGATCAGGCCATGCCTGCAGCTGTGTTTTCGGGTCTACACATTCCTTTTTTGGCAAAGAGCTGGGTTTCTCGCTACTCATAAGCAACAGATGTGAAGTCACATGGGGCCAGGAGGAGGAAAGTGGTGGGTGGGGGTGACTTACAGCGCTCGCTCTGCAGGTAGCGGGCCACCCCTTCCAGAGTGAGCTCGTCCAGTAGACGCTCCTTCTGGGAGCCCAGGCCCAAGGTCTGGGAGAAGAAATTCCTCAGGAAGTCCACTGATAAGGAGAGACAGCAGCTGGGTGGGTGTTCAGCAAGGATGCGTGGGGTCCACCCCAGCCCTGGGTACCGCCCTCTCCTCCCACTGAAGGAGCGACGGCCTGGCCCAGTCCTGCTCGGCACTGGTGCCAAGTCTTATACTGCATACTGTTTTGTTTTGTTTTTTGAGACAGGGTCTCACTCTGCAGTCCACAGTGGCCTGGGAATTTGCCATGTAGCTCAGGCTGGCCTCAGCCTTATGATCCTCCTGCCTCAGCCTCCCAAGTGCTGAGATTACAGGCATGGGCCACCACACCCAACAAAGTTACGTACTTTGAATGTCACTCCTGGTGGAGGGGAGGTGGTATCCCCAGACCCTTGCTCTAAAATCGCACCCCCCAGGGCCCCCCAAGGAAGACACTCACTCTCTGCCTCTCCGCCGGATGCGCCTTCTTCAGCGTCTGAGTCTGTGTCCTGGAAGTGGTGGGGTGGGGTGGCCATGCCCAAGAGGTGGGGTTAGGAAGGAAGGGGAGGGGGTGGGGGGTGCTGGATTGGGGAGGGAAGGCTCTGGCTGGGAGGTGGCCCAGGGGAGTGAAGGACGGTGTGGTGGTATGCAGGCTTTGGGACAGGTTCCCTGGGGAGACCTGCGCCTGCTGCTCCTGAGGAGCGGAACCTCGAGCGTGCCTTCACCTGCGGGCTCTCACGCTCCTCATCTTGAGAACGGAGCACAGAGGGCTGAGGTGAGGATGGGCCCAGGTACTACATGGGAGGCGTCTGGCACAGCACCAATGCTCAGGGAGCCCTGGGCATTGCTCTCCTTGCATGCCGGCGCCCCTGTCCCCTGGAAAATGGGCCCGCTGTCTCTCTCCAGCAGCCTCACAAGCCTGCCCAAGCAGGCAGCCGCAGATAACGCCTGCCAGAGGCCTGCTGCTCACTCCTGGGCCCTCCCAACTGCAGCGCTCTGAGACTCTGTCCTGGGCCCTTCCTGCTTTCCCTGGCCACCTGCCATACCTATCTGTGCCAACAGCCTGGCGTAGTCACTGACGATGCCACCTCGCTCAGGGTTCCCGAGGCTTCCTGGAAACCTCGCCATGTGATCCCCAGGTCTCTCCCTCCCACCCTGTCCCAGAGTAGCCTCAGCATCTCCTGCCTGCTGTTCCTCCGCCGCCGCCAAGGCGCCTCTCAGAGGGGCCTCGCTGTCCCTCAGCCTGCCTCCTGCCTCGCCAGGCACCCCATCCACCAGCGTCCGCGTGACGGCCCGTCCACATCCTCCACTCCAGCGGCCCCTCTCTGGCTTCTCCATCTCATCCTCCGATCACAAACATCGCCACAGCCTGATGCTGTCGGCAACACGAGGGCAGGGCCCGTCCCTGCTCACCACTGAGCACCCATCTCCGGGGCGGCGCTTGCGGAGCGTCGGCCACCGAACACGCCTGGGGCGCGCTGGCCCCGCGCTGGCCCCCAACGGCGCTGCCGAACACGCAGCCCCCGGCTCGGCCTCCCGCGTGCGCAGGCCCTCCGCCCGCCCCTTCCCCAGGCTACTTGCTACTTGTTTCGGAGACTTTCTAAACTTGCAAACATACTGAAACTTTTTATTTGTTTTAAAGATTACACAAGCTTCACCAAAGCTCTGGCCATAGACATGGCCCTCCGCCCGCCCCTCCCCCAGGCTACTTGCTACTTGTTTCGGAGACTTTCTAAACTTGCAAACATACTGAAACTTTTTATTTGTTTTAAAGATTACACAAGCTTCACCAAAGCTCTGGCCATAGACATGTAACATGGGCTCTCCTCTTGTGATTTCCCTGGCCCAACCTTCTGAGATGACATTATTAATAGAGCAACTTACTCCAGATTTGTTCTCTGTGTTTAAAAAGTCTTTTTTTTTTTTTTTTTTTACAGAAATAAGTCAACCCACTGCATTTTCTACTTAACAGTATAGCATAGACCCACCTTGTTCGTTTAAGCAGCTACACAGCATTGCACTGTAGGATGAACCGCAGTGCATTTAACCCGGCTCTTGACAGCCGTTTGGGGTGTTTCCAGTCTTGCCCTATTACGGACAATGCTGGAGTTCACGTCCTCATATCTCTTCGGTACTGAAGATCCATTTCGACCATGAGACCTTTTCTCAGGCCATGGTTGTGCTCTGGGACCCAGGCCAATGAGACACTGAGGACTGACAGGAGGCTGTCATTCTCTCGACAGCTCTGCAGTCCCTTTGTGGAGTAATCACAGCTGCTTTTTTTTTTTTCTTCAATACCAGGGATTGAACTGAGGGCCTTTACACTAAGCTACATCTGCATCTCTGTATTTTTTTATTTTGAGACAGGGTCTCACTAGGTGCTGAGTTGCCCAGGCTGAGGACAAACTTGCGATATCCTCCTGCCTCAGCCTCCAAAGGGCTGCGGGTATAGGCATATGCACCACACCTAGCCTAATCAGAGCTTCTGACCTACATATGAAGAGTGTCATGGGTGTGGGTTGGCTGGCATTCTGTCAGAGTGTAGTCGGTGAGGCACTGTCGGGGAGGGGCCTGCCCAGCATGCGGGAGGTGCCTTCAAGCGTCCTCTCCCTGCCCGTCCAGAGGGCAGTGTGCCCAGTGCCATGGGTCTCAAACCCTTCCCTGTTCCTAAGGACAAGTTGCCTAACAGCTCTGCCTCAAGCTCCTTGTCTGTAAAATAGCAGTGGTGGGCCTTACCCCTCAAAGACATGCTGGGAAAATTAAAGGAGACAGTGGCCAAGCAGCACCGAGCAGAGTTCCTGGCTGGGGTAAGGGGACAACAAACACTAGCCACGCATATCACGAGCCACCCAACCACCGAAGCAATGCATCCCACTCTTTCCTGCCCCAGGTCTCTGCACAAGCTGTACTGTCTGCAGGGAACACCATTTCCCCCTTTGTCTAAGAAAATTCTAAGGCACTCTTCACTTACTCTGCAGTGTCTATAACTCGGTCTGATGCCTAGACCAGCCTGTGGGTTCCTCTAGGAAGGGCCCAGTGGGAGTCTTCTGTAACCCACAGTTTGCTCTGGCTCCTACAGTGCCCTGAGTTACTTCCACATCACCCTGTAGGGTCATTCTGTCACCTGCCCATGAGATCTGTGAGTTCAGGAGCCAAGTTGGATACCTGTCCCTTCCAGGCGCAGCACAAATGGGGTTGGAGGGCCCAGAGCAAAGAGGAAGTTGTGGGGGGGGGCTCTGGGGTTGAGGTGCACGCTTGTCTCTGACAGTCCCCAGGAAGCTGTGCCAGGTGGGGCCAGGGGTCGGGGCAATGGGCCGAGGGTTGGGGGTAACACTCTCCCGTCTGCCACCTCCCGCCAGTGTGGGATGGGGGAGCAAGTCCATCTCTCTCCTTCCCTCCGCCCCTTCCGCATCTCACCTGAGCCTCCTGCACCTTCCCTGCCTGGGTCTCCAGAGGGTCAGAGGCTGGGGAGGAGGGGGAGCAGACGTGGTTACAGTGGGGGGAATGGTTAAGAGGGGAACAAAAGGGTTCAAGTGTCAGGTGGGGCCAGAAGACCCACCAACCTAGTTGCACTGGGGTCGGGTGGTGGCAAAAATAAAACACGGAGGGGAGGATGGAGCAAAGCGGATCTTGGAGTGGAGATTAGTCAGGGGCGAAGAGGCTGAGAACAAAAACGTTTACGGAGAGGAGATATCAGGGGAGACACGGCTGAAGGAAGACTTGGGAGGAGTTAGAAAGGCAGTGTGAGTGTGAGTATTGGAGGGTTAGGTTTACAAAGCAGAGGGAGGGAAGTTTGTCAGGAAGAGTAGATAAGAGATACCTCCGCTGCCAGGCAGGCTTGGGAGAGAGGGGCAGTGGAGGTGGTAGAAGAGGCACAGGAACTAGAGGGAAGAGATAGGAGGGGACACCGGGGGGGGGGGCGTCCCCTCTAGCATCCTACAGTTGCCCCTAACAACAGGTACCCTTAGCAACCAGGACCGCGGCCACTTAGATCCTTAGTAATGAGGGTCTTTAGCAACCAAAGAGCGAGAAACATGCGATCAGTAGTAACTTGGCAAACGGACATGCCAAACGGACCCTTGAAACTCGTAACCCGACCCGCCAACCAGCGATATGAACCATTTAGCAACGGTCGCCCGAATCCCACTCCCTCCAGGCAGCCCTTACCTCCCGCCTACCGCACCTGCCCTCGGGCCCCGGGGCCTGCAGCCCTCAGTCAGGCCCCGGCGCGACCCGACCCTCCCACCGGGGTCCCTGACTCACGGTCCGGCTCGGCCATGGGAGCGGGGAGGGGCCCTCGGGGCTGTCACCGACTGCTCTGTCCCGTGACGGCACCGGAAGCAGGAGGGTCAGGGATAGAGCAGAGAACTACAACTCCCAACAGCCATTGCGGCCACAGGCAACTATTCACGCTTTGCCGGCGCGCGCCACGCGAGGACCAGACTACAAGTCCCAGAGGGACTGGAGTGGCAGCCATATTGGTAAAGGGCGCCCGGAAAATTGAGGGACGACTAGAGAGCCGTAACTTATCTGAATACTCTGATTGGTCATAGTAGGCATGGGGGCGGGACGTGAGCAATTTACTGTACTTTGATTGGGTAAATTAGGGGGAGTGTTGGGGAATTCCCAGTAGGGCGGAAGCGCTCGAGCTCCCCGCAGAGCCCAGACGGCGGGTGGCCGTAGGGGGTCACGGAGGTGGTTGGGGCCATGGCTGGGGTCGCGTGCTTGGGAAAAGCTACGGACGCTGATGAATGGTGTGACAGCGGCCTGGGCTCTCTGGGTCCGGATGCAGCGGCTCCCGGAGGTTCGGGGCTGGGAGCAGAATTGGGCCCAGGGCTGTCGTGGGCGCCCCTCGTCTTTGGCTACGTCACTGAGGACGGGGACACGTGAGTGAACCTTAGACTGCCAAATGGAGCCCTAGAATCCGACATCTGTTTCCCTATCAGTCTCTGCTGCCTGTTGCCTCCTAACCTTTTACTTCTAAGTCTGACTTCCGACGCTGGGGTTCCTGATCCCTTACCCCAAAGTCCTAACTTGTAACAGAACCGATCTCCTACTTTCATCCAAACCCAGTCATTTCGAACCTTCTGTTTTCACCTCCTGGGATCCACATCCTACGGACAGATCCCAAAACCCGATTTGAACTTTCCTGACCCCAGCTTGGTGACCTTTGTTAAAACACTGGCTCAGGTTCCTCCTGACCTCTAACCTCCAAATGGGATCTTGATCCTTAGCTCCCGATTTATGAGCCTTAGACTTTGATTTCCAAAATTAAGACTTGCCCTTGACTCTGTGAGCTTGTCTTGTGAGCACTGGTCTTCACATCTTAAATTCAGGAATGTAAGTTCCATGAGAACAGAGATACATCTGTTAACTAAATACTTCTCACGTACTACCACGTTTCAGACCCTATTTTAGATATGAGTGGAAGGGGCCGGGGAGATAGCTCAGCGGCACAAGCGCCTGCCTGGCAAGTGCAAGTTCGTGAGTTCGATTCTCGGTCAAAAAAAAAAAAAAAAAAAAAGATATGAGAGGTATGGCAGTGAGGAAAACAGACAAAAGCTTATTGTTACGGATTATATATTTTAGTGGGGCTATATAGAAAGGTCCGCAGGAAGCAAAGGAAGAAAGAAAAGAAAGGAAGAAATCAAAAGAAAAATGAGAAGTATATTGAATTAAGTGAAAATACCGCACCATATCCAAATTTGTAAGATATTGGTGAAATTTCAGAATAGATGTATAGCGCCCAACACTTACATCAGAAAAGTCCTTAAATCTTTTATTTTGAAAAGTAAAAGAAACAGAGAAGGAAAGAAAAAAAATCTGTCACTGCTTTGAGAAGAAAAAAGCAAGAAAATGAGACAAGTAGATAAAAGGGGAGGAGAGCATTCTGGGCAGAAGGAACAAGCTGTTTCAAAGGCCCACATAAGGGACTGTACCTGGGTTTTTTGTCTGTTGTGTTTACCGCTACCCCCAGTGACTCAAACAGGACCTGACCCATAGAAGGCATTCAGTAAACACGGATCTCAAAGAACCAGCTCTAGCTTCATTCGTTTTCTCTGTTGTTTCTTTACTTTCTATTTTATTGGTCCCAGTTCAGATGCTATTATTTTCTTTCTTCTGATTACTTTGGGTTTAATTTGTTCTTGTTTTTCTTAAAACAGCAGTTTTAAGTAGTTTCTTTTTTCTTTCTTTCTTTCTTTCTTTTTGAACTTTTTGAGGCAGGGTCTCGCTGTACAGTTCAGGCTGGCCTTGAGCTCACTTTGTAGCCCAGACTGGTCTCAAACTCACAGCCGTCCTCCTGCCTCAGCCTCCCGAGTGCTGGGATTACAGGCGTGTGCTACCACACCTGGCTAGCAGTTTTAAGTAGTTTCTTAAGCAGCAGGTGAGGCCACTGATTTGAAGCCTGCTTTACTAATGTAGGTGTTGGGTGCTATAAATTTACCCCTGAAGTTTCAGTAGTGTGTTCCAAATTCTGATAAGTTGCATTTTTATTTTCATTTGATTCGTATACTTTTTCCTTTTTTTGAGACAGGGTCTTGCTATGTAGTTCGGGCTGGACTTGAGCTCACTATGTAGCCCAGGCTTGTGTTGAACTCACAGTGATTCTCCAGCCTCAGCCTCCCAGTGCTGGGATTACAGGTGTGCGCCTCCATGTCTGGTATTTCAGTGTACTTTCTAATTTCTCTTTTGATTTTTTCTTTAACCAGTGGATTTTGTAAAGGTATGTTTTTTAGTTCCCATATGTTTGGAAGAATTTCATATATCTTTCTGTTACTGATGTTTAATTTTTTTTGTTGTTGTTGTTTTTCTTCCGGTATCGGGAATCGAACTCACAACCTTGCACTTGCCAGGCAGGCACTGTGCCGCTGAGTTAAATTCCCAGCCCTGATGTTTAATTTTACTGTGGGTAAAGAATATACTTCATATGAGAGCCAGATGTGGTGGTGCACTCCTGTAATCGCAGTACTCAGGAGGCAGAGGCAGGAGGATTGTTGTGAGCTCAAAGCCAGCTTGGGCTACAAAGTGAGCTCAAGGCCAGCCTGAACTGCACAGTGAGTCCCTGTTTCAAAAAGACAAAAGAAAAAAGAAAAAAGCATACACTTCATATGATCTAAATTTCTTTAGATTTACTGAGCCTTGTCTTACAGTCCTGAAGATTGTGTGTGCGCTTAAATAGAATATAAACCCTAGTGTTAAGAGTAGTGTTCTCTAAATGTCATTTAGAAGTTGTGTTGGTGAACAGTGTTATTCAAGTCCACTACAATGATTTTCTGTCTGCTTCTTCTATCAATTATAGAGAGATATTGAAATCCCCAACTATAATTGTGAATTTGTTTATTTCTCCTTGTAGTTCTGTTAGGTTTTGTGTTATGTAATCAAAGCTGTCATCCGGACCACGAGCATTTAGGATTTTGTTGTTGCTATACTGGGGATTCAAATGGGGTTTTGTGCATGCCAGGCATGCCTTGTACCACGAAGCTATACCCTAAGCCTCTCTTATTGTTGGCTGACTAATTAAACTCCTATCATTACAAAATTACAATCTAGCCAGGTGTGGTAGCACAGGAGGATCACAAGTTCAAGCCCAGGCTGGGGAACTTAGCAATTCAGCAAGAGTCTAGCTGAGTTAACTGATATTAGCGTAGTGTATCTTTTTTCTACCTTTTTAATTTTGAACTATTTAAAAATTTTTGTATTTAAAGATAATTTCATGTTGGTAATAGATGAAGTGTGATTTAAATATATGATGAATGTTTCAATTTAAAAAATATTTTTGCGGTAAAGGACACATTGCCATTCATCCTGGTCTAAATACGCCCCCTTGCTCTGAACACGCTTGTCCCATTGTTCTTGCCACTTTCTGAAGCAGTTCTGGAAGTCCTCTTTCATGAGTGTCTTTATGAGGTGTGATCAGAAATACAGTGAATGCTGCTGCCATCTAATGGAAAGGCAGGCTTGTGAAAACGTGATGTGTCCTCATTCACCTTGTTCTCCATATCAGGCACTGTGGTGCATGCCTGGAACCCCAGCTACTCAGGAGGTGAACGAAGGCAGGAGGGTCTTAAATTGCAGGTTCAGCATCAGCCTGGGTAACCTAGCAAGACCTTGTCTAAAAATAAAAAATATTAAAGCCGGGCTTGGTGGCGCACACCTGTAATCCCAGCACTCAGGAGGCTGAGGCAGGAGGATCATCGCGAGTTTGAAACCAGCCTAGGCTACAAAGTGAACTCAAGGCCAGCCTGAACTGCATAGCGTGACTCTGTCTCAAAAAGACCATAAAATTAAATTAAATTAAATTAAATTAAAAAATTAAAAGGCTGCTATGTAGCTCAGTGTAGAGGCCCTGGGTTCAATACCCAGTATTGCAAGAGAGAGAGAGAAAAGACAATACCACACACACACAAAACAAACTAGACTGACCGTCATTTTTAATGAAGATGTGGCTCCATTGTGTATTCTCATGTGTTTGTTATGTGAAATCTGCTGTCATTCCTATTTTTATTCCTCTCTACTTATGATGCTTTTTCCCTGGCTTTTTTTCTTTTTGTTTGAGACAGTGGGGCTGGGGACACAGCCTAGTGGCAAAGCGCCTGCCTGTTTGAGACAATGTTTTGCTACATAGTTTTGGGTCCCTTGAACTCACTGTAGTCCAAACTGGCCTTGAACTTGGGGCAATTTTCCTGCCTCAGCCTTTCTTTTTTTTGAGACAGGGTCTCACTATGCAGTCCAGGCTGGCCTTGAGCTCACTTTATAGCCCAGGCTGGTCTTGAACTTGCAACGATCCTCCTGCCTCAGCCTCCCGAGTGCTGGGATTATAGGTGTGCACCACCACGCCTGGCCAGCCTGAGCCTTTCAAGTGCTGGGATTACAGGCATGTGCCACCATGCCTGGCTTCTGGAAGCTTTTACAAGTTTTGTCTTTTTTATTATTTTTTAAAGACTTTTGTCATTATCACTGATTTTGAACAATGTGCCTATGATAAACCTTGTAGTTTTCTTCATATTCCCTGTTCATAGGGCTCATTGAGCTTCTTGAACCTGTAGATTTATAGTGTTCATCAAATTTGCAAAATTTCTATCTACTAGTTGTTGCAATGTTTGCTCTGTCTCCCCCTTCCTTCAGGGACCTCAGGTGAACATATACAAGGCTTCTTGAAGTCGTCCCATAGCTCACTGATACTCTTCCCTCTCTTGCAATGGGGTCTTGGTGTTACTATAAAGCTCAGGCTGGTGGTCTCAAAGTAGTGGGCTTGAGAGCCTTCTGAGGCTGAGGCAGAAGGATCTTTGTGAGCTTGAGGCCAGCCTGTGCTACAAAACAAGACTCTGTTTAAAAAAGAGAGACAGCAGGAGATCCTTTTGCCTCAGCTTCTCAAGTCACTGGGAGAGGCATTCGTTATAATTGTGTCTTACTTTTCTTGTTGCTGAGACAAACTCCCCGACACCCAAAGTTAAAGGGGGAAAGGTTTATTTAGCTCATAGTTTGCAGAGGTTTCAGTCCATAAACAGCTGGCTTGAAGGCAGAGTGGCACATGGCAGAGGGGCAACAGTTCAAGGCAGTGGAAGACAGCAAAAGCAACAACAGAGAGAGTGCAAGATGAGCGTCTTTTTGTCCCTTATAGTCTATCAAGTCTACTGGAATTAGGTCAGTGTCAATCCAATCAGTGGACTGATCCAGCAGTCACCCACCCTTAACCCCAGCATTGACTAGGAATCAATCACACACTCTAGATTCAGCAACCTCCGAAAAACCCTATGACTTCATGAGGCTTTGAGGGGGACATCTAGACACAGACCATAACATATGGCCTGCTCCTTCTGTTCAGTTGCTATCATTATGTCTTCAAGTTCATTCAACTTTTTTCTGTAATATGTTGTTAATCCTACCTGGTGCTTTTTCATTTCAGACGCTATTATGTCTAAGAGTTTAATTTGAACATTTTCTTCTATTATCTGTGTCCCTACTTAACTGTCTGCACACACAGCATGCAGTTATAGTTATTTTCATATTCTTGCTTGGTAGGTCTAACACCCACGTCACTTCTGGGTTTGTTGCAATTCGTTGATGATTCTCATGATGGATCGTTTTCTTGCACACCTGATAATCTTTGGTTAGAAGCCAGACATTGAGAAGTTTACCCTGTTAGGCTGGATAGTTCTGTATCCCTATAACTATTCCTGAGTATTGTTCTGGGGTGTGTTAGATCACTTCAAATTAGTTTGATCCTTTCTTGAGTTTTGCCTTTATGATTCGTTAGTTGGGTACTGAGCCATGTTCCTAAGATTTATTATTCCCCACTACTGAGGCAAAACCCTCCTGAGCACAACACCCAGTGTCATGTGAATGATGAGTTGTCCTATTCCAGCTGGTGGGAACAACCATTATTCTGAGTGAATGATGGGTTCTATTGGGTGGTTGTCCCACCTGCACCCTCAGACTCACACACAGCCTGGTCAGTGCCCTCCTGAATACTTGCTGGGATCCTCTGCAGATGTCCAGGGCTCTCTCCCTGTGCAGCTCTCTCCTCCTGCCTACTCGGCCCTATTGCTCAGGTACCTTGGTCTCTCCAGACCCTCAGCTACAACCTGAGACGTCTGCTTGGGCTCCCTGTCTCTGCACCCACCCATGGCTTGAGAATTTTCTCCGACAGTAACCTGTAGCGGTCAACTATAGGGCTTCACCTCATGTTCCCTGTTTTTCAGGAGTTACTGTGATCTGGTGCATGATGTCTGGTGTCTTCAAAACTATTGCTTCTTCTACTTCTTTTGGTCTGATTTTATTTTCAGTTGTTTCAGATGGGAGAGATGTTGGTCATATTACTTCATTTTGAACGGAAGTGGAAGTCCCACTTAATAAACATTGATTAATCTGCTTTGCTGAAAAAACTCTGCTTTCTGAGCCTCCCAGACATGGACCACTGTTTCCAGAACTGTGGTCACAATGCTTACTGCACAGTAGCTACTCCACGTTCGTTGCAACAGGCACAGTACTTGCCCCCTGACCCCTGTGTTGGTCCCCAGGGCACTGCACTTGGCCGTGATTCATCAGCATGAGCCCTTCCTGGACTTCCTCCTGGGCTTCTCCGCGGGCACTGAGTACCTGGACCTGCAGAACGATCTAGGCCAAGTAAGCCACAGGGACAGTACAGGGCTTGGGGTCCGCTGTCTTCCCTGTGACCTTAACCTCTGCTCTGTGCTCCCGTAGACAGCCCTGCACCTGGCAGCCATCCTAGGGGAGGCGTCCACGGTGGAGAAGCTGTATGCAGCCGGTGCGGGGTTGCTGGTGGGGGAGCGCGGGGGCCACACGGCCTTGCACCTGGCCTGTCGCGTGGGGGCACCCGCCTGCGCACGCGCGCTGCTCCAGCCCCGTCCCCGGGAAGCTTCCTACACCTACCTCACACAGAGCCGAGACCACGCCCCCGACACCAGCCACAGCCCTGCTGCCTTGCACCCTGAGCCTGAGTTGGAGAAGGAGGAGGAGGAGAGTGAGGAGGACTGGAAGCTACAGCTGGAGGCTGAGAACTACGAGGGTGAGGGTTGGGGAAGGGCCCCAGCACCCAGGCAGGGCTGGGGACCCACAGGGCTGGGCACCAGGCTCTGGGCTCAGCTTTTGTGACTCAAAACCCCAGTCCCTTGGAAAATCAACCCTGGGCTTCAGGGACTCCAGCTTCGGGACCGAGGATCTCCACTCAGGCCCCAGATAATTGGGAATAGGATGTATGGGATCCAGGGTGGTGGCTTCAGGCCACTTGGGACCCAGAGGCCAAGCTGCCAGGATCCAGGGGTTGAGCCCAAGCTACCGCCTGCAAGGTGCAGTCCATCTGGGATCGCTGTTCTTACACACACAGCGCAGCCCCTGCCTACCCAGGACTCAGGGATTGAAAGCCTAGGCTTTGCGGGACTCCAGGGTCCCAGCACCAGGCAGCAGGGTGCGGGGCCAGCAGCCTCCTCCACCAGGCCTCATGGGAAAGGACCTGGCTCTGAGGCTCAGCTCCCTGACCAGGAAGCCCCGCTGCCAGGCGCCAGGCCCCTGCACAAATGGACTGAGGATGTGTGGTACCCAGGGTTCAGAGCCCACCCCCGACTCAAGGGTTCGGGCTCCTCAGCTGCTCAGGTCCCAGATCCTTTGTGAAATGAGACCAAAGACTCAGGTGTCCTGGCCCCAAGGTCCAGAGCTCCCATCCAAAGACCCCAGCCTCATCACCCTTGGGACACATACATCCCACTGCCAGGGACCGACTGGCCCAGACCCTCAGACCACCTGAGACTCAGGCCTCGGATGTCCACACCTCTTTGATGTACCCCCAGGATGGCCCTCTCCCGGGATGATAGCTCTGGTGGCCCAGGGACCTCACCCCATTGTCTTACACCAGTCACTCTGTCCCCAGGCCACACGCCACTCCATGTGGCAGTCATCCACAAAGACGCAGAAATGGTCCGTGTGCTCCGGGATGCTGGAGCTGACCTCAACAAACCGGTGAGGCACGGTAGGGTGCAGGGGTGTGTGTGCGTGTGTGTGTGTGTCTCCTCGTCAGGCCCGCTGACCTCTGCTGTATCCACAGGAGCCCACATGCGGCCGGAGCCCCCTGCACTTGGCAGTGGAGGCGCAAGCGGCCGATGTGCTGGAGCTTCTCCTGAGGGCAGGTGCCAACCCCACTGCCCGCATGTACGGGGGCCGCACCCCACTGGGCAGTGCCCTGCTCCGGCACAATGCCGTCCTTGCCCGCCTCCTCCGCTTACATGGAGCCCCTGAGCCTGAGGATGAGGACGAGAAGCCTGGCCCCTGCAGCAGCAGTAGCGACAGCGACAGCGACAGCGACAGCAGAGACGAGGGCGTGAGTCAGGAGGATGGTGGGAGGGGGGCAGCCCGCAAGGGGTCAGAAAAGCGAGGATGGGACTGGGTGACACTGAGCCCAGTGGACCTGGGGCTGCTGCTCTTAGGGAACTCAGCGGCCGTGGGAGAGGCGCTGGCGCAGCGAGTGCCGGATGGGGCGCAGGGAGAACGTGGGCGGGGGCGGGGGAGAGCTGAAGCAGCAGCAGAGGCAGAAATGGACAGAGGTGGAGAGAGCTTGGTGGTAGTGACGAGTGGACGCAGTATGGGGAGAGACTTGGGGCACAGGAGTTGGAGAACTCAGGCCGCAGGCGGGTGACAGTGGCAGCAGGGATTAGAACACGGCTGCCAGGAGCGGGTAGGAGAGGTTTCACTGGAGACCCCAAGCGCCAGGACACTGGCAAGGGATGCATGGATGGGGCGTGAAGAATCTGGGCTAAGGCTGAGGGATGGAGGACGGACCTCCAGTTGCTGTGGGATACAGTCCGGGCCTGTCGGGTGGGAGGGCCCAGGCCTGGGAGCTGGGACCTTGGAAGGGATGCTTTGAGCGCCAGGCAGGGGAGGTTGAACCAGGAGCAGGGGAGCTCAGTTTCAAGGCAAGACCAGATCTGTGCAGTGTTGCGACTTGGGCAGTGGGCAGAGTGGCAGCCACCTGAGCCCCTCTGCTGCCCGCTCTGCTCCTAGGATGAATACGATGATATCGTGGTCCACAGTGGCCGGAGCCGAAGCAAGCTACCTCCTGCCCCAGCGTCCAAACCTCTTCCTGATGACCCTGACCCCATCTGATTTTTGTTAATTGCCAGTTTAATAAAACCTCCGTTCTGACAATAGAGCCCAGACTGAAATGCGCTTCCCAGTCCTCTGTGTCACTGCGGGGCCCCGCCCCTCCAAAGTCAAGGGCTGCACAACCAGCCCCGGTGGTTTTCTCGTGCTTTATTCACTCAGAAGGGTGGGAGGGGTGCGGTGGGTGTTGAGGTGTTTCCTGAGTGGATCCGAGCCCAGCCCCCACCCGCTCAGACCTGTCCCCTCAGGCTTCGTCCCAAGGCGCCCCCTTCCTTTCTCCCCTGCAGGTTGGGGTGGAGTGGGTGCCTGGTTTGGGGTCAACAGTCTTAAGCCGTAAGGACACATGGGGAAAGAGGAAGGGGCGAGGCGGGTCAGCCCTCCCTCCAGAGCGCCTCCCCCAGCATCACGGTGGCCTTCTTCAGCTCGTCACTCACACGCTCCAGCCGCTCCATGTCGTGTTCCTGGTGGGGTCAGAGACAGTGATCAGTGTCTACCTGTGAAGGCAGGCCGCCCCAGGGGTCCCCCAGCACTTCTCACAGTGGCAGCACCTAGCAGTCCTCCTAGTCCTCGTGGCATGGGATGGGTTTGCCAGCCTGCAAGTCTGAGGTCTTCATGCAGTGCTCTAGGGACTGCCAAAGGTGCCCAACTTGGGTGATCCATTTGTGATGTGATGGCCACTTCAGTTAGTGCCACCAATCCCGGTGACAGCTTACTTTCCGTGGCCCAGCAGTGGTACCAGTCTAGCCTGGTGAGCCCGCCGCGGCAGCCGTGGCAGGTTCTCCTGGTGGCCAACTTGCTGGTTATGGACTGGCAGGGGTGGCCAACTCGGATGCTTCCAGGCGGTCATGGTGGCCTTCCTGGTGGCTGTACTCTTGTAATGGTGGCCTTCCCCGTGACTCTAACCCCAGAGGGCAAGCACTTTAGCCAACAGAGACCTCGCCTAGATGTTGCCACCTAGACCTTAGCCTCGGCCCCTGTGAGCTGTCGGTGGCGGACTGCGCTGCTTGTAGCGATGAGGAGGTGCCGCTACCCCACTCACCTCCCGCTCTGAAGCCGCCTCCTCCTCCTCCTGCTTGGCCTCGGCGCCTGGCTGCTGCTGCTGCTGCTGGTGACGGTGTGGTGCGTCCGTGTGTCTCTCTCCTGCGACCTTCTCTGTCCCCTGCCACAGGCTGCGGCCCCCACCCAGCTCTTGCACATCCTTCTCCTCCTCAAACCGGGATGTCTCCTCATCACTGGCCTTCTCTGCCACCCGCTTCTGGGGGCCCCCTCCACCCTCTAGCCAGCTCTTCCACAGGTCCTCGAAGGTCTCCATGGGCCCCTTCTTTTCTTCCTCCTCGTCCTCTTTCTCCTCCTCCTGGCGGAGCCGGCTGTGGAGCTGCTCGAGGACGGCCTGTTCTCGCCCCTCGGCCTTGTGGGTGCGCTCTGCTGCCTCCTCTTCCTGGTCCCTCACCTCCTGGCTGGGCCTTGTTTTCCCAGCCTCCTGCTTCTTGGAGTCCCGGAGCAGCCCTCCCTTCTCCCCAGGGGGCGTGCAGCCGTAGGGCTCCGTCTTGCATATCTCTGGCAGAAAGAGACAGACCTCTCAGCATCAAGCCGGGAAATGGAGACCCTTTAGAGTTCTGGGTCCTGCCGGAGGTCCCACAGCTCAGAACCAGGAGAGGAGGGGCAGATGCTCAGGACGTGTCCCCCCGCAGGAACAGAGCTCGGGGGAGGGTGCAGCTGGAGGCCAGGCTGTGTCAGGTGGGAGCACTGGACAGGCCAGGGGGCTGGAGTGCCACAGGACACCCCTTCCTTCAGGCAGCGGCGTGGCAGGTGGGAGGGCAGGTGGGGCACCCTGGATAGAACCCTGGTGCAGGGAGTGGGACCCTGCCGAGGAACTGGGGTCCTCTTACCATTGTGGAGGAGAGCCGTGCAGGGTCCTTTCTGGGCCTGGCCCACGGTCAGCACCTCAGTGACCACCTCTGCCAGACAGCGGGTCAGCTAGGGGCAGGGGTGCAGGGTCAGAGGGGAGGTTGAGGGCAGGGGAAATCGGGTGGAGTGACTCGAGGGTTGGCGGGGTGGGGATCATGGAGGAGGCTGGGCAGGAAGGGGACCCCGTGCAGTGAGCCAGAGCAAGGGGTCTGTGCTCCTCACCTCCTCCTTGTCGGGGCTGGGCACCAGGGGAGCCGCGGTGACTGTGGAGGAAAGAGGCGGGTGCTGTCCTCGGTACTGACCCAGCGCCTCACCAGCCCACTGGCCCACCGGCCCACCGGCCCACCGGCCCGCCCAGCCCTGCTGGCCCCAAGCCCTGCCCCCGGGCTGCAGTGTCTGGCACTCACCGGCCCCCAACAGCAGCAAGAGCGCGGGAACCGGCAAGCAGCGCACCATGGCTGGTGGTCTGGACCTGGGTCCTCAGCTCTGCAGCTGCTGCCAGCACCTTATAATCTGCCTGGTGGCCCCGCAGGGGAGGAAGTGACGTGGCCACCGCCCCCTTGCCCGCGGCGCTGCGACAGCTGCAGGATGGCCAGCCTGCCCAGGACTCTCAATTATTCATGGGGCCCCTCGCTCTGCACACGCCCCAGGCCTCCTGCTCGCTCGGAGCACTGCGTAGAGGGCAAGCTCACCCAGCTTCCCAGCCACACACGGCCATTCACTGACCCCCACCCAGCTCCTCTCTGCATCTCATTTCCTCATCTGGAAAGTGGCTCTCACCCACCTACTTCTCAGAGGCTGGCACTGGGTTCTCACCTGAGTGCCCGACTCCAGCACTCAGGCCTCGTGCAGCCTGAACAGCTGCCTACCATCTCTAAAATGGTCTCATATATAAAAAGCGTTGATGATGACCTACTGCAGTGTGTGGGTGAGGCGGAAACAATGTGTGTAATGCTTAGGGCAGTACCCTGCCATGGGAAGTGCATGGGTCCACATGCTGCTCCAGTGAGTTGTTCTACAGCCCTGGGGATAGAACCCAGATCCTCATGAATGCCAGGCAAATGTTCTACCACTGAGCTACAACCTTGGCCCCATTCAGGAAAACTTTTATTGAGCACCTACTATATGCCAACTCTTCTTTAGGCTGTGGAACTACAGTAGTGTACAAACTGGCCAGCATCCCAGCCTTCTGGGAGTGGACATGCAGAAGGGAGACAACACTCACATAAATACACTCTATGCAGCAAAGGCGGAAATGACTGAGGGGAACCCAGAGGACAGATGTGAGGTCATGACAACTTTGTCCTTTCCTCTGGGATGGAGCTGAGGGAGAGCTGTAGGCATGGGAAGGCCTTACTCGGTCTCAGACGCTCACAAGGAGCAGGAAGACAGTGAGGGGGCTTTGTGACATCCAAGTAGGAATGGGGTGGACAGGACCCATGGAGGGGCCCCAGAGGTGGCAGTGATCCAATTCTGGAAGTGCTCTGAAGCGGGCTGCTGGGGCCACTCATGAGCTGGCTGCAGAGTGGGACACATGTAGGGGACAGATCTGGGGAGATCTGCAGCTGGCACCACGGCAGGTGACTGCCCAACTTGTCCCCAGGGAATGGGGGGGGGGGCTCGGCATCCTCACAACCCTCTGAGTGGCACTCGGGCCACTCCACAGGTGCTCCAGCAACAGTCCCTGTGGCCGCAGATGCCCTGTTGATGTGGCACTGCTGAGCAGCTGACAACATCTCCCTTGCTCACAGACCCACAAAGGTCTCCACTCTGTTTATTGGGACTTTCTGCTCAGCCAGGCGGGGAGAAAGGAGAGATGGAGCTGTTCCCCTTCAGCATCTCAGGTACCCTGTTGCAGGTGACCCCCATGACCACAGGGAGCGGGAAGCAGGGGGTGGACTGTGGGGTCCTGGTGCCCACGTGTGAACTGGTGTGAAGAACGCAGGTGTCAGGATGTGCCCAGGAAGATGGGCCAAGGGTCTGGGGCTTCTGAGCTCCAGGAGGCGGTGACAACCCATGGATGGGTGCAGGCGGTCCTCAGCTTGACGCTGGCTGGTCGGGGAGCCTGGGCTTCTGGGGCTGGTTGGGGCCGATGTACTGGAGAGGCGTGTGAGCAGGGGCTGTGATCCGATCGGTGCCGAGGTACGGCTGAAGGGCAGGAGGCACCAGGACCGAGCCATCCTGGGGACACACAGGCCTTGGACGCTGCCACCGCCCCAGCCCTCCTCTAGCCGCCCTCCTCTGCAGACCGGCCCTCTGGACCCCTCACCTTTTGCTGATTGCTCTCCAGCAGGGCGATGAGGACTCGGGGGACGGCGCAGGCTGTGGCGTTTACCTGGGAGGGAGGTGGTGCTCAGAGCCAGGGTTGCCAGGGCCCCGGAGAGACGTGGGCAGGGGGAGGGTGATGGGCAGGCAGGCGGGGGTGCACCAGCCTCACCGTGTGGGCGAAGCGCAGCTCCCCAGCCTCGGTCTGGAACATGATGTGCAGGCGGCGGCTCTGGAAGTCCGTGCAGTTGGAAGCACTGGTGACCTGGGGGCAGGAGGGGCTGAGAAGCTTGTGGGGGGGCGGGGGGCCCCCAGCCTTCCCATCCCCATCATGTCCCGGCCGGGTAAGTCTCACCTCTCCAAAGCGGCCTCGCCCGGGCATCCAGGCCTCAATGTCAAACTTGCGGTAGGCGGGAAGGCCCAGCTCCTGGGTGGGCATGTCCAGGACCCTGCGGCCAGGGAGAGCAGTGAAGTGAAGGTTAGCAGGGGTGAGGGAGACGGGGGTGAAACAGAGGCCAAGGAGGAGCAGGCATCCCACCCCGAGGGAAATGGCAGGAAAAAGGGAGGTAACGACAGCCATGAAGGGGAAGAGGTGAGACGGGGTGGCGGGAGGCAGAAGGAAAGGCAGCGGTGATGAAGATGGAGGGTCCAGGCTGCTCCCCTGCTGTAACAGCACCCCTACAGCTGGGTGCAGTGAAGCAAGCCTATAATCCAGCACTTCTGGAGGCTGAGGCAGGAGGACTGGAAGTTTGGGCCTAGCCTGGGCATTTTTTTTTTTTTTTTTTTTTGCTTTTTGAAACAGGGTCTTGCTATATAGTGTTAGGCTGGCCTTGAACTCCCTATATAGCTTGAACAGGCCTCGAACTTGTAGCGATCCTCCTGCCTTGGCCTCCTGAGTCACAGGCATATGCCACCGTGCCTAGTGTCAGCGTGGGCATCTCAGTGACACAGTGAGACCCTATCTCAAAATAAAATATAAAAAGGGCTGAGGGTGTAGCTCAGCACAAAGGCCCTGGGTTCCACTCCAAGTACTGGAAAACATCACAAAACAGCAACCCCAGTTTTTTGCTGGGTCATCCCGAAGAAAAGTCCAATTTTCTCAAGCTCTCTCAAAACCTGTGAGTACCTGAAGGAGGGTGCAGAGCGGGGTCTCCCCCTTCCCTGCCCTCACTTCCCACTGGCTACAAAAGAGGGGTCTCAGCGGGTGTGCAGGGGATGCCGGAGATGGGGACCGTGAGGGAGGGCCTCACTGCAGACACACGCAGATGTCCTCACAGGACAAAGGAGGCTACAAAGGGGAGCGCCTGGCCCGCGCTGTCCCTCCCTCAGCGCCCTGCCCCCTCCGCACCGGAAGTGCAGGCCCAGCTCCGTCAAGATCTCCACCTGCAGGGCCAGGAACTCCTCCAGCAGCTGTGAGCTCTGCTCCAGCCCAGGGCCTGTCACCCCGAACATCTCCACCTGGGCGGGTGGGGGCACAGCAGTCAGGAGGCCTGGCGGGCTGGGTGACCCCCTTGCAGCGTGCCCGGCCCCACCAACCTTGGTGAAGTGGTGCACCCGGTAGAGTCCCCACGGCTCCTTCCCAGTGTCTGTCTCTGCCCGGTAGCAGGTGCTCGAACAGACCATCCTGGGGGCAACAGGCGAGGCTGGGTCAGGGAGGGCGGGGGCAATGTCACAGGTGGAATGGGGTTTAAAGGAACTGGGTGTTACCTGACTGGCAGGTCCCTGAAGGCCACACTGTGGTCCATGAAGTAGCCTGAGAGGAAGAGAAGTGGGTAGGATGGGGCCAGCCAGGGTGGCCATCACCTTTGTGACATTCAGAAAAGGCATTTCCTTTGCTGGCCACAACCTCTATCAGAACAACTGCTGGATTATCACCATGCTGCTGTGCAGGGAGTAATCTACACAACTGGTTTTCTCTTTCTTTTTAAATTTATGTATTTATTTATTTATTTATTTCCTTTTTCGGTACTGAGAATCGATCTCAGGAACTGGTTTTCTCTTTCTTTTTAAATGTATTTATTTATTTATTTCCTTTTTCGGTACTGAGAATCGAACTCAGGACCTTGCACTTGCCAGGCAGGTGCTTAGGCCACTGAGCTATATCCCTGGCCCTTTCTTTCTTTTTTTTTTTTTCCCGGTACCAGGAATCGAACTCATGACGTTGCACTTGCCAGGCAGGTGCTGTGCTGCTGGGCTAAATCACCAGCCCTTTCTTCCTTTTTCTTAAAGATAGGGTCTCATTCTGTAGTTCAGGCTGGGTTGGAATTCATTATGTAGCCCCCAGGCTGGTCTCGAACTCATGGTGATCTTCCTGCCTCAGCCTCCCTAGTGCTGGGATTACAGGAGTGTGCCATCAGGCTCACTGTTTTTTGTTTTGAAGGACTAGGGACTAAACTCAGGGCCTTCCCACTGAGCTACATCCCCATCCCTTTTTAAATTTTCATTTTGGGACAGAGTCTAAATTTCTAGGCTGGGCTCAAATTTGCACTCCTGCCTTGGCCTCCCAGGGCACCAGGATCACAGGTGTGTGCCACCTTGCCCAGCCCAACCTACACAACTGTATGTGCTGGCCCTTGGACAGCTGAGGTCTCCCAGGCAGGCAACCTTGCCTGCTGTCCCCAACAGTGCTTCCTATTGTCCCCCACTCTCTCCTGCCCCTCCGCCCCACCACCCAGGCAGCGCTCACCTGCGAGCCCCACCTCTGCCGTCCCAGCCAGGTTGAGGTCTTCAAAGCGGGAGGGGTCGATGTTGTAAACTTGGGATGGGCTGGCGTTCGGCGTCATCCCACAGCCTTCCTGGGGGACAGCAGGGGGTGGGGGTAGCCTTGCCTCCCGGGTGTGCAGTCACAGCCCCAGCCCCGCCTGGGCAGCACCTGGAGATGTGCTGGCCACTTGGCTATGGCCAGGCCTCCTGCCCGGGCCCAGGGCAGCCTCCCCAGCAGTTCAGGGCCTCACTCACAAACACAGCTCCACGGAGAAGGTCTGGCACAGTCATGGGGGTGAAGCCCTGTGGGAGGGGTGGGTCAGTGAGGTACAGGGCAGGCGGGGCCCCCCTTGTCTCACTTGTCACTTGAGTTACTCCCCTCCCCCAGTGGAAGATACCGAGTCAGGCCTGACAGCGGGCCAGGTTCCTGGTGTCTGTGCTAGCAGGCCTGCTCTGCTATAGGCTCCAATTTTTCCCCTAAGTTCATCCAGCACAGGGCAGGCGGAGGTTTGGCCATGTCCTGCCCCTGCTGAAGCCTCCCATGGCTCCCTAGTGCCCTCCAGATTATGGAGAAATGTCTGACTCCCCAACCATGGCCAGAGCCCCATTCTGTCAGCCTGCTGACTCCTCATGGACCGTGCTTCCCCTTACACTCTAGGTGGGCAGCAAGGCGTCGTGGTTACACGTGTGGCTCCCGGCCAGGTCCCTGTGCTGACTGTGACCTTGGGCCAGTTAGCCCCTGCTGCCAGGTCTTGATTTCCCCGCTCTAAAGTGGGGATAATAAACACCCACTTCCTAAGATCATCCTAAGAATAAATGTGGCACTAATGCACACAAAGCCCTCCCCTCTCTGCCTGGAACCCTCTGAATTCAGGGTCAGCGCTGCCCCTCTACCCCGTCCTCCTGGCCCAGCCGTACCCGGCGGACGAGCTTGCCGAGAGTGAAGTTGACCAGTGCGTGCTGCAGGAGGGCCCCCGCGCCACGCAGGTAATAGGAGCGGTGGCCCGACACGTGGGACAGGCGCCTGGGGACAGATGGGCAGACAAACAGCCAAATGCATAAGGGCAGGGCTGGTAGGGGCGAGGGGGACTGGGGCACCTGGGGCAGAAGCCCAGCTGCCAGGCGGGTGGGCATCAAACATTCATGCCGGGTGCGGCCCTGGCATTTGCACATCTACGTCTCAGGACGAGGCCCAGGGTGCAGGGGCGGCCACCAGCTGTTGCGGTGGGGACGGGAGGGAGGGCGGGGGAGCTCACTTCTGCCGGATGATGTCGAGGTTCTCGCCGATTTCCAGGTGGCCCCGAGGGTGGAAGGAGAAAGCTGCATGTGGGAAAAAAGCAATGGGGTGAGAGGAGGCGGGGAACAGAGTCAGGAGCAGCTGGAGGGAGACAGGGAGACAGGAAGAGAGGGTGAGAGGAGGAGGGAGAGGGACAGGTGGAGAGGGAAGAGGGACAGAGAAAGGCAAAGGGGACATAAGAGGGCGGAGGCGGGGCTGGGGAAAGGATGCAGAGACTCATGAGGGAGAGATGGGAGAGGGGGAGGGCAGAGCTGGAGCAGCAGAGGCAGAGAGCGGGAAAGAGGACGTGCGCAGGAAGGGAGAAGAGAAGCAACAGGACGCGGACGCACACGGGGCAGGGAGGGAGAGGCCCAGTGGGAGACTGCGCGCAGGGCACTGGGGAGCAGGCCCGGGGGCTGAGGAGACAGGCGGAGCTGAGAGCTGCTGCCAGAGCCAGCTCACCCAAGGCAGACGGCGCCACCTCCCACAGGGCCAAGCGCTCCAAGGGCTGCAGCTGCACCCCAGGCCCCAGAAGCCCCCAACACCCTGATCCCAGGTGTGCCCGGCCCCCAGCCCCACTCCCTGGCCCTGGGCACGGCCCACCTGGCTTGTCTCCGACCACCTGGAGCACACGGGCCTGGCTCTCGTCCCCGGCGGGCTGCAGGGACACAGAGTGGGGGTGTCACGGAAGGAGGTGCTAAGAGGGCCCCTGCTGCCCTCTGTGATGCTCACCACGTCCGGGTGGGTCTGGTTGGGCAGCCTCAGCGCCTGTAGGTAGAACTGCTCCTCCAGCTGGTTCTCCCTGGGGTACAGGAGCATGAGCTGCTTCCGGATTTCCCGGCCGTGCGCCCGTAGGGTCTGATACTGAGGGTCCTAGGGACAGCACAAAGGGGTCAGTCCAGGGCAAGGCTGGGACCCCTCAACTGGACCTCAGTCCTCACTGGCAGAACCTCTGGGGTGGACCTCTGTTGCCTCTTCTTTAGGTCTGGCAATCTGAATTTCCTGTTAGGCACCCTCTGGCCACTACCTGACAGATTCTTGGGGCAAGGCTCACGCCCGGCCAGCTAGAATGCTCTGTTGCATTGGCTTCCATGATTGGCTCAGTGACAGGTGTCTGCCCTGCTGAACTCACGAGAACTGGCCTCAGGGCTCCGGCTGGAGCACTCGGGAAGGCATGCTTGACCCTGCCTGCCCGCTCCACAAGGCGAGAAAGCTGGGCCGCGAATGAAAGGAAACAAAACCAAACATGGCGCCAGGACCTGGGTCCAGCTGTACTGGAGGCCAGCCAGCCGCTACACCGCTATACTGGAAGCCGGCAGTTCTAGTTTCATGAGTCCAAAGCGCCTGTGTTCTGTTTTCCCACGTACACCTGTCTGTGTCGTAATTTTTGTCATCTACAATGGGAGCACTGTGGCTGATACAGTAGCCACCCTGCCCACCCCCAACCCGGGACAAGACGTCAGCTCCCTGCGGTACCTGCTGCACTTGACCGTGGTCCTGGTTCACCTGGCAGAAAAGAGATGGGGGGCGGAGGATTAGGCCGGTCAGCTTGAGGGTGTGGTCAAACCAGCAACGGGTCTGGACCTCCTGCTTGGTCAGTGCCCAACTGGGTCCCTCCACCACTCTGTGCCTCAGTTTCCCTGCTGCTAAAGCAGCTAGGAGGGCGAGGTGACGGAGCAGTTATCACACCAGCCGCGGTGTATGGTATGCAGCCTCCATGAAGAACCTGGGGCCAGACACTGTCTCCTGCATCTTGGCCCACTCTGCAGCCTGGCCTCTGTGGACGCCCATTTGCAGATAAGCAAACTGAGTCTGTGAGTGTGCAGGTGAGGCCCGCTGCCAAAGGCACTTGATGTTCAGAATCTCCTGTGATCCTGAGCTGCTGAGGGAACGGGACAGATGTGCCCTTGGGTAAATCTCTCATCTTCTCCGGGGAACAGCCAGGATGAGAGGCAATAATTGTTCCCGTGGTTCACGTGCCTTAAACTGGCTTTTCCCAGTACTTGTGGTCAGAGGTGCCCCCGCCTGCTCCGCACACTTGCTCACCACCAGCGCACGCACTGCCTCCGCCACAGTACTCTTCTCAGCCTCCAGGCTCCGGATCTGCTCCCGCAGCTGCCTCAGCTCCTGCCACATGGAGATCTGCGGGGGGAAAGAGGCGGGAGAGGTGCTTCCCGCTGCCAAAGCCTCACCTGGGCCTGCGGGTGCTGCAGCGGAAACCCCTCCTGGGCCCCCACGAGCCACGCTCCCCTCCTCCCTCAGGACAAGAACTCTGACGCTGAGGTGGGCACCAGGCTGCCCTGAATTAAGGCACATTTCCCAGATGCCTTTGCAGCGGCTTGTGCTGCTGTGACCAAGACCAGCTGACAGACACGCGTGGAAGAGGTTCGTGTGACGCTTGGGTCACCTGCTTAAAGATAAGCTGCCGTCCTAGACTTTTTCTCACTCCGCTTGGACTAGACAGTGGGCTCTGAAGAGAGCTCAACCCTGCAGAAGCATTTTTCAAGCTTTGGGTTGTGACCCAGCATGGGCACTGTGGAGTGAATGCCCAGGCGCACCCTCTGCATATGTTCAAATCCCCGTGCCATGCGAAGGCATTAGGAGGTGGGGGTTTGGGATTTGGTCACACGGCTAAAGCTCTGACGCGTGGATTAGTGCGCTTACTAAAGAGACCTCGAACTTTTCCTCTTTCCCCATGTGCAGACATAATGAGAATGTAGCTATGTATGAACCAGAAAACAAACTTGCTTGTGCCTTGACCTTGGACTTTTCAACCTCCCAAGTGAGGGGAAATAAATTTTTGTTGCTTAAAAGCTGCCCAGTCTATGGTTTTCTGGTACAGCAGCCCAGACAGTGAGTTACAGCATTAATTCAGGATTTCTAAACTGGATGCGGTACCACATGCCTTAATCCCTGCACTTGGGAGGCTGAGGCAGGAGGATTGCCACAAGTTCGAGGCCAGCCTGGGCTACATACTGAGTTCAAGACCAGCCTGGACTAGACAGCAAGACCCTATCTCAAATAAACAACATTTATTTAGGATTTCTAAACCAGCACTTTAAAAAGAAAGGGAATATAATTAAAAAAATAAGACCGCACCACCCATGGTGAGAACAAGAAACTTTGGTTTCAATTGTGGGTGTGTGTCCTGGGTTAGGATGTAAAATGCATCCTTATTCTGGGCCACAAAGACCGAAACCTTGCTGAAGATTGTGACACTAAGTTACCTCCCTGTCCACCAAGCGGAACAGTCCACCCCTTGGCTTCTATAAATGCTGGGCCCCTCCTCTTGGGACATCCGTCTCCCCTCTTCTGCTGGCTCTCACTTAGTCCACAGATCTCTGCCCACTGCCACCCACCTCCTCTGAGAGGCTGCCCCAGGCTGTCTATTGCCTTCACAGTACTTACCAGAGTTTGAGTACACAGTTGTAACTGTATATGACATACCCGTCTCATTTAAAGGCTGTGAACTTGGCTCATCTTGCTTATGGTACAGCACAGAAGAGTAATTTAGATTGTGGGTTCTGCAGCCAAACAGCAAAGGTTCAAATCCCTACTCTGCCACTTACCAACTTTGTGATCTTGGCAAGTTAATTAACCTCTCTAAGCCTGTTTCCCCTTTGATAGACTGAGGGGGAAATACACTTAATTCACAGGGTAGTTGCAAAAATTAATAATAGAGACCAAAGTATAAAAAGCATTTAGAACAGACTGGTTGGGGGATCCAAGAGCAGACCGGGAAGACTTGGCGACCCTACTATATTCGTTCAACAGAGATATGATGACTCCAAACTTCGTGTGGTGGTGGCAAATGTCTATAATCCCAGCACCCTGGGAGGCTGAGGCAGGAAGATCACAAATTCAAGCCTGGCCTGGGCAACTTGGTGAGACGGTGTCTCAAGAGAGAATTAATAAGTATAAATAAATAAACAGAATGGGGACGCAGCTCAGGGTAAAGGCCCTGGGTTCAATCCCCAGTGCAGGGGGAAAAAAGAAATACGATGACCCCAGTTCCTGTTTCCTAGTATGTATTATTATATAAGGACTAATGGGGGGCTGGGGATTTAGCTCAGCAGCAAAGCGCCTGCCTGGCAAGCGCAAGGTCATGAGTTTTATTCCTGGTACCAGAAAAAAAAGACAAAAAAAAAATTAAAAAAGAAAAGGACTAATGATTTTTTTTATCATCCTTACTCATCGCCGATTCTCAATTCCTGAAACGCTAGAACACAGTAGGTGTTCCGTAAGCATCTGCTCAGCAGAACCATTCATCACTAAAGCCTATTTAACTGCTTGCTTCTCCAATGGGCCAGAACTCTACCTCTCTGAAAGTAAGGTCTCCACTGCCTGCACCTTCCCTGCCTGATACAGACCCCGTTCCTCGTGTGTGTGTGTGTGTGTGTGTGTGTGTGTGTATGTGTGTGTGTGTGCGCGCGCGCGTGCGCAGCCTTAGGGTAAGCCTGGCATGAGGCTGGAGCCAAGGGCGTTGGCACTGTTTATAGTAGGTCCCTAGAGCATACAAAGTACCCAGCATGTTACGAGACTGACGCAAAATGGATTTCCAGGGTAACAGAAGGCACCCTTACCACACAGAACATCCCTAGCCCTTAGCAGATCACTGACACATAAGCGGGTGCCATGCCCGAGACACTAGCCAACGATAGATGGAACTAAAATTCTTGCAATTAGGCCCCCTCATGCCCCAAACGGAGCTGTTGCGAACCCGGCGCTGCAAAGTCAGCAGCCCGCGCCCGATGTCCGGCGCATGCGCACTCACGATCCCAGGCAGGTCCGCCGGCCGCAGCTCCCCCTTGCGGAGCTCCAGGGCGCGCGCGACCTCTTCTGGGCATGCGCACAGCAGCTCCACGTCCAGGTGAGGGAGTGCACTGTAGCCTTCGCGTGCGTGCTCGTACAGGAGGTTCCGGCTTCGTTCCTCTGTAGCAAAATTTCTCCTTGGGCTCTGGTCGTAGACGTAGTCTCCCCGGGAACGAAGCCCTCGACGAGCCAGCAAAGGCCACAAGCGCCGTGCCATGGACGTAGCCATCTTGGATCGGAAACGAAGAGCCCTTTGTCCCGCCTACTCCGCGTTTAGACCAATTGCAAAGGAGCCATTCTGCTCAGGTGAACCAATCAGACTGTGGAAGATATTGCCCCGGCCCGGCCTCCGAAAAAATTCACCGGGGAAAATTGACAGAGATAGACTCCGTCTTTGCCCAATCGTCTCGCGTGTCCCGCCCCTTTCGCAAAGAGTTCCTAGCAGGGCCCGCCAATCTCTGCCCCGGAACCCCCGGAAGGGGCTGGAGGCAGGATGCAGCGTGTTTTCAGACCCTGGTAGGGTCGGTGAGGTCAGTGGAGTCCTCTGGTCCTGCAAATCTCCCGTTTCCCCTTTTCGCACGTATGCGGGCGGGACAGGTTGGGTCCCCAGAGCTAGTTAGAGCTCGGTCAACTTTGCGGAGAGTCTGTTAATAGCATAAAGGGTCATGTTTAGACCTCTGAAAGAACTTCCTTAAGAATTTGGACCCACAGGCAACTACTGCCACTTTTTGCTCCTGTCCGAGTCTCTTACCCCTAACATAGGGACGCACCCGGAGCCGGGATGATCTGGTCTGGCCTTCTCCGTGGCCTCAACGCGTCCCTAAGTCGTGGTAAGTGGGGCGGTCGGGTTGCAGGCATGAGGGTGGGTGAGAGTTACCCCTCTGGGCTTGCGCGCCTCTGTCACAGCCCCAGGAGAATCGTGGGCTTTAAATCCGGGGTGGCTCCACGGTGGGTTTTAGCAGAGCTCGGGCTGCAAGACAGGAGGTGAGGGGTAGCTGCCTTGAAGGTAATTGTGCCTCAAGCAGTTTGGGGTGATGACGGTCATATGCCCTGCATAACAAGGTGGAGGACCCCGTCCGCGAGGGTTGTTCCCTGAGGTTATATTGTCCTGACAGTGTTGAGTGCAATCTATGACGTCTGCACAAGATACCTGCTAACGTCACACTTCTCAGAGCATGTTGCTGGTACGGTGTGGCGTGGCCGTTTATTCTTTCAGCGAGTATTGATTACCCTCGTGGATGAGACAGCCGGGCAAGGCGCTGTGGTCATCCATTCAGCTGATGTTATTCCACAGCCTCGTGCTTACCAGACGCTGAAATAGCTTTACTTATATGTTTTTTATTTTTTTTAATTTTTTCTGGTACCGGGAATTGAACTGAGGACCTTGTGCTTGCCAGGCAGACACTTATGCCACTGAGCTATATCCCCAGCTATATGTTTTCTTTCTGTTACTGGGATTGAAGCCAAGGCCTCAGCACTGAAGAACATCCCTAGCCTTTTTTAAAAAATTGGAGATGGTGTCTGATTAGGTCACTGAGTTGCCCAGGTTGGGATCAAGGTTGGGATTTTCCTGCTTCAACCTCCCGGACTGCTGGGATTACAGGTGGCTGCACCTGGCGCTGTACTGTGCTGAGACATCAAATGCTGCTCATGGGCTCTTGCCTGAGGGAGGTATTTCATTCACTTGTGTGCTCTGAAAACCATCTTTAAGCACTATCAGTTAGCAAAGATCACCAGGGTGGGCAAGCTAGGCCTGCTCCCTGCCTCAGTAACCAGGGCTCACTAGACATGCAGTACTTTTTATGGTAGCCTCCAATGGCACCCAGGAAGGAGATGCAATCATGCAGTCATCCTAGCCCAGGATATAGGTGAGCAAAACGAGGCACAGATGCCAAGAGCCTTGCTCAAAGGCATGGTACAAGGCAGAGTCACTTCTAAGAATGGCTCAGCTTCTTTGAGAATTCAGCTGTTGCTGGGAGTGGTGGCTCATGCCTGGAATCCCAGCACTCAGGAGGCTGAGGCAGGAAATCATGAGTTCCAAGTCACAGTGGGATCAAGGCTGGCCTGATCTACATAGTAAGACCTTGTCCCCAAAATAAATAAATAAATAAATAGATAGATAAATAAAGGGGGGAAAAGACTTTGGTTGTCACTCAAGACAAAAGGAGACATGGGGGTGGACAGCAGGGCTGGGTATGGAGGGAGTGCAAGGTTGGGGAGCTGGCGGGACATCTGTTCCAGCCGCAGTGAGAGGATAGGCGATGGATAGATAGGTGATACTGTAACCTCAGAGCCCAAGATGGTGTGAGAGCCCTGTATTCTCAGTCCCTGCTGTGTCCCCACCACTGTGGCTTAGACACCGTCGGTGCTTGATGAATGTTCCTAAGAGCCCAGTTGTCTTTGCATCTTCATGCAGCTACATGCAGTCTATGAACAAATCCCGCCCCTCTGGTTTCCTCTTACTACACTGCAGCCAGCATGGTCTCTTCCCTAGTGGTGTTTTTGGGGCCCGAGGCCGGAACAGCAAGAGCAAGGGGCCAGTGGGGGGCCGAGGTCAGTGGACTCACGGGGGGCAGATTGGGGGAAGAACCTCCCTGCGCTGAGCAGGGAAGGGGCATGATCTGCCTCTGGTATCCGGGCTCCCCTGGCTGTTTGGGAGCCAGGAGGAGGAGGTGCCACAGTCCAGAATGAGACAAGGACAGGGCAGACTGAGATGGGCCTAGCGGTGGAGGGAGAAGGCGGTGGATTCTGAGCTGTGCTGGGGGCTGACCTGATTGGATGTGCTCACAGGCTGGCTGTGGGCTTGAGAGGGGTGGGGAGCCTCCAGGATCACCCCCACAGGGCTGCCGCAGGAGTGGCCTGAATGCGTGTATGATGCAGGCGCTCTGCTGTATTTCATTATTTCTGAACAGCTTTCAAATTAGTACTTTCTTTGAGACTACAGTGAGTTAATTTACATAAAAGGCTTAAAAAAAAACCCCACACATCGCGGTTGTTCAATAAATGTTAGCAGCTATTACTATTTATCCCAAAATACCCCTGCATGTAAACAAATGTGTCATTTAAAGTGCTTGGATCCATGCCTAGAACACCAAAATTGAGTTGCAAATGCTATTATCTTGCTGGGATAATAACCACCTTCCACCCTCCCGGTCGTCTCTCTCCAGGACTGGCCCTGGTTCCCAGGCTCTGGGCCCCCCGCTCCATGGCTACCCTGAACCAGATGCATCGCCTGGGGCCCCCCAAGCGGCCACCCCTGCGTCTTGGCCCCACGGAGGGCCGGCCGCAGCTGAAGGGCGTGGTGCTGCGCACATTCATCCGCAAGCCCAAGAAACCCAACTCAGCCAACCGCAAGTGCTGCCGCGTGCGGCTCAGCACCGGCCGTGAGGCTGTCTGCTTCATCCCCGGCGAGGGCCACAGCCTGCAGGAGCACCACGTGGTCCTCGTGGAAGGTGGCCGCACCCAGGATCTGCCTGGTGTCAAGCTCAAAGTTGTTCGGGGCAAGTACGACTGTGGACATGTGCAGAAGAAGAAGTGACCGGTGGGTGCAGTGGCCCGGGCTCCCTACAGAAAAAGAACCTTGCTCTCCGGCTCCCGGCTCTTGCCTCTGACAGGTCCTCAGAAACTAGCTGTTCTTGCTGTCCATGCAGCAATCCTGAGCCCCGCCTCTTCCATCAGGACCCCCACCAGCTCATATGGGTTCTGGGGGTGGATCAGAAAAAGGTCCTCCCGTTAGTACTCTTGGGGTCAGAGGTCACTGCTGGCATGAGGGGCTTCTTCTGCCAGGACAGGATGCTGGGCTGCTGTTGGCTGGGAAGGGGTTGTAATAAACACACAGATCCTGATGGTTGCCATGTGACTCCCTGGTGCATTATCTACCCTCTGGGTGTGGTTGTGGCACTGCCATCCTCTCATGGCCTCAGTGTTCTCATCCAGAAAGTGGCTCCATCTGCAGTGCCTCTGTTTTGTTTTTTTTGTCATTTTGAGACAGGGTCTTGCTATGAAGTTCAGATTGGCTTTGAGCTCACTTTGTACCCAAGCTGGCCTCGAACCTGCAGTGATCCTCCTGCCTCAGCCTCCCGAGTGCTAGGATTACAGGTGTGTGCCACCAGGCACGCCCTGATGGCTCTGTTGCTTGGTGAAGGTTAGATTACAGCCCTGTGCACAGTGCCTGTGTGGGCTGCTGGGGTCTAAGCTCTGCAGCCTGCTGGCAGCACTGATAAAGCATCGCTGAGCCGCTGCCCTCTGGGTGTGGTCATCTGGGGAAGGGCAGTAATTGTATTGTTGGTATTGAAAGGGTTAAATGGGGTGCTTCAAGCCTGAGAGGTGTTCTTTGACATTATCTGACACACAGTTCAAGTGCTGGCTGCACCCTGAACGGTCTTGTGAGCTGGCTGTAGTGGTTCCCTGCTTGGGGCCTCTATTTCCTCCCCTTGGAAATGGCACTGGGGAGAATTCTGACCATCAGAATTGTGTGATCACAAGCTTGGCCACATTTGCTTTTAGGTTGTGGAAGTTATGGTTCTGTCATCGGGCTCTGGAGCCCAACTGTGGCCCAAGCCCCACCTCCCCTGCTTACTGGCCTGGTGACTTGGAGCAGATCATTGAAGTCCTGACCCTAACCTGGGTATAGCGGCACACACAGGTAATTGTAGCACTTGAGGCTAAGGGGAGAGGATCAGGAGTTCAAGACCTTCCTGGACTACACAGTGGCGTCCTGTCTCAAAAAACAAAAACAAGCAAACGAAGCTGGGTATGCCTGGACCACAGGGTATTGATGAGTGCCCCTGCCTGAGAACAGTTAAGCGGACCACTGGGGACCTCTTGCTGGGTGCATCACAGGCGTCCTTGGTTCTGGAAGCTCTCCCGGGGACAGAGGCACCTGGCATGCAGCCTTTTGAGGCTCTTGCGATTGTCAGTTCTGGAGCCTCAAGTCCAGAGTGAAGACAAAAAGTACCTCACACTTAACACCAATTTGATTGAGCCAGCTGGTTAGCCAGGCCCTGTTGGGCAGCACCCCGGCACTCTTGGGTGGGGTGCTTTCCCTCATGATGCGCCTTGCTCGAGGACCCCACGCAGGAGGGCAGGAGTGAGGGGAAAGGAGGGTGTCACCCAGCAGGAGGGGAGGGTGAGCACTGGCCTCAGGAGTTCTGACGACAGACACCTGGCCCAAAGGAAGGACTGGACAGTGCCCAGGGATGGCTGGTTACAGGACCTCACAGCTGAGTCCCAGAGACCCCAAAACAACAGGGTTTCCTTCGAGGGCCCCATGGATCTCAAGGACCGGTGGCCCAACTGACCTCTGGCTTCTGCCAATGGCCCCCTTACTCCAAAAATGTGGACAAGGGTCACCCTTCCCTGACTGGCGGCTTCCCCCCAGCACATAAAGGCTGTTTTGGCCTTCATTTCTTGACTCCGTGTATCTACTGACATCTACCTGTGAGGGAACAGCACACAAACTAAATGTCTCTATTTTTTAAAAAAATTTATTTTTGAGAACAGGATCTCACTATGTACCCCAGGCTGGCCTTGAACTCAGCAATCCTGGCTCAGCCTTCTGAGTGCTAGGATTGTAGGCATGTGCCACCGTGCCCAGCCTGTCTCGTATGACACCCACCCCTGGCCCAGGGAGCTGCGCAAGCCATGAAGCGGCTGGCGGGGTCTGCTTCATCCACAGCGTGGAGATCACCATGCAGATGCCACAGGACTCCCAGTGTCTGGGTATCCTCAGGCTCAGGGCTGCAATGCCACTTTTGATTTTGATGACATCCAGCAGATGGCAGTGTGTCCTGAAAGGCTGGGTCAGGCTGGCCAGCTAAGAAAGCCGGATCCTGACCCTCACGCTGGAGTGGGTCACAAGGGCACCATAGTGCCCCACCCAGGAACGTGTGTCTCTCCCGTACTGCTCGAAAGACACATAGCGGATGCCCTTGCCAAAGTTGGTGAATACGTGGGAGACCTACGGGGGAAAGGAGGGAGGGTGAGGGCCGTGGGCTCCTCGTCTTCCGCCTTTGCAGACACTCACTGCCCAGGCACAGAATAGGCATCAGGCCCTGTGCTGAGCGCAAGGGTGAAGCATGAGGTCAGCAACAGGGAGCCCCTGCCCAGTAAAGATGACCTTCCCCTAGGGGCAGACACTGAAAGCAGGTGGGGTGGGGGAGCAAGGGGCATCCTGCCAGGAGGGTGGCAGATACATGAGTGAAGCAACCAAGTGAGGGCCCCCCTGAGGTGACATCAGAGCAGACATCCGAAGGACAGGAGGGAGGCCTGTGGGGCTGTGGAGGAAGAGTGTTGCACACAGTGAACAGCCATGCAAAGGCCCTGTGGTGGGAGCATGCCTATAGCAGAGGGGGGAGAACTAGGAGATCACTTCAAAGAAGTAATGGGCAGATCATGTGGTGGGGAGTCTGGTGGGCTACAGGAGGACTCTGGATTTTTTTTTTTGGAATTTTTTAATTGAGATAAAATTCATGAAACAAGTCACTATCCCAAAGTGTACAATCCAGTGATTTTTAGTGTATTAAACTGTTATGCAACCATCATCACTATCTAATTCTGGAACATTTCTATCACCTCAGAAAAAACTGTATCCACTGGCCACTAATTCCAGTTCCTCCCTTCTGTCAGCCCCTCGTTGAGCACTAATCTACTGTGTCTCCTGGCTTTGCCTGTTGTGGTGGACATTTTCTTTCCTTTTTTTTTTTTTTTGAGACAGGGTCTCCCTTTGTAGCCCAGGCTGGTCTCGAACTCGCAACAATCCTCCTGCCTCAGCCTCCCAAGTGCTAGGATTACAGGCGTGTGCCACCACGCCCGGCATTTTCCTATCCTCTATTTCCTTTTTATGGCTGCATTTTTTTTTGAGACAGGGTCTCCCTATGCAGTTCAGGCTGGCCTTGAGCTGCTGGTCTCGAACTCGCAACAATCCTCCTGCCTCAGCCTCCCAAGTGCTAGGATTACAGGCGTGTGCCACCACGCCCGGCATTTTCCTATCCTCTATTTCCTTTTTATGGCTGCATCATGGGCGCGTCTTCCCCTGAGAGGCTGCCAAGGGATGGTTACAAGCAGAGAAGTATTGTGATGTGACTCAGACTTTAGGGGGATCCTTTGGATGCTCTGTGTTTTGGGTTCACAGGTGAAGAGGGCAGGAGTGAGAGCAAGAAGCTACGTAGAAGGTAACTTTGGAAGTGTGATGATTGGGAGACCACAGGCTCGAGTCGGTCCCTGCATACCTCAAGTGTGACTCTCAGCCACTCACTCACCTTCCCCGTGCCTGAGGTTCCCCAAGTCTAGGATGGAGTAGGGCAAAAAAATTTGGTGCCCACTGCATTTCAGCTCCTTTAGCGGTTTTCTGCACACACAGCTGGTGCTCAATAGTTTGTTGAGCAGCTAGGCTGTTGTGCTAAGGAAACGAATTAATCTGCAAAAATCCTGGAACAGGCCCGGGAGTTGGTGTAGTGCGTGCTCAGTAACTGTTAGCTATGAACCGACAGCCACCACCAAGGGCAGCTGAGCACGGTGACAGGGTGGGCTTGTGTGCCCCGAGCAGGTCAGGGTGAGTGGAAGGTGGTCTGGACCCACCTGTCGGCAGCTCCTCTCTCTCCACTGAAGGACCGGGTTGGGAGACGCTGAGAACTTGACCACTTCGTTTTCGTACACGTCCAAGAGGCGCACTCGAAGGCGGTAGACGCAGCCGCAATTCTCTCGGGCACCCCACCTGCCACGTGGCAGTGAGACGCGATGTCCCCGCCACCCAGCCAGCTCTCTTGAGTTGGGAGGAGGGTGGCCGAGAGCCTTCAGCACCTGCATGGGGGACCTATACCCCTGCACCACCTCTGGGGGCTCCTGAGCACTTCTGGGGGAGGAACATTCTCCTGGGGTGGAGCCAAGCGGAAGAGGAACCTGGGAGGCTTTGATTGGCTAGATTGAGGGGCGGGGCTACACGCGAGAAGCCGCGGCCCAGGGGCGGAACATGGTGCCCTGGGGTGGGGCCAGAGGCGCGGGAAGAGACCAAATGCTCTGGGGAAGAGCCTTTGTGCTCTGGAAAGGGAGCACTTGCCACCACCGTCCCTTGGGGTCAGGCTGCCACTCTACTCACCAGTCAGCCACGCAGATCTCAATCTGGGCGCTGTCCAGCAGCTCCTGCCACACCCCCTCCATCACCAGGTCCACAAGCTGCCTCTTGAAGCACCATCTGGGAGGGGAGGAGCAAGGGATGGGACACCGGTCCTGGCCTTCGAGAAGCAGGCAGAAACCATCTCCTCCGGGAAGCCCTCCCTGATCGCCTTGCCTAAAGCCGCTGCTCAGGGTTTGCTGGACAGTGCAGGAGAGGTAGGACGGGTCTCATATCTCCCCCTTGGCCTCTCAGACCCCTCCCATTCTCCACCCAGCTCTGGGCTCTAGGAGGCTGACCTGTTTGCGAGCCTGACCCTAATGTTTGTGGGGAACAGGACGCTAGTCCCAGTGCAGACCACACACTTGCCTTCAGAGCAGAGTTCTAGGGTCTCTAAGTTTGTGTGACCTGTATGGGTGGGTCTCCTATACCCTGGGGAGGAAGGAGTAAAACCCAAGTTCCGAGTATTAATCCTCCTGGGTCCCTCCCAAGGGACTGCTGTGTCCCTCAAAGGAAGGGCTCAGCCCACAGTGCTGTCTCCTCACAACCTTCTCTGCCTTCTTGTCCCACAGCTGTTCCTTCCCTCACCCTCTGTAGGCCTTGGGTGATGTGCACCTCCTCTGCTATAATTAGACGTGGCGTCCTTCGTGTCCCTTGAGGTCCTTCCCCTCACATGGATGCGCTACAACAGCAGGGACAGTGTAGCCAGGCGTGGTGGCGCATGCCTGTAATCCTAGCACTCGGGAGGCTGAGGCAGGAGGATCATTTCGAGTTCGAGCCTGGGCTACAAAGTGAGCTCCAGGCCAGCCTGAACTGCATAGCAAGACCCTGTCTCAAAAAAGACCAAAAACAAACAAACAAAAATCCCCAGCAGGAACAGTGTAGTGGTGGTAGAAGGACAGAGTTGACCATGGAGCAGAACACTGTCAGGGACAGACCTAGGCATGCATGGGGACTTCCTACATGACAAAGGTGGCACCATTCTATGGGCAGAGCAAGCACTACTGGGGAAACAGGCTTAGTATATGGCAGGGGGGGTTGGGTCCTTACGGAACAGCACAAAGACATTAAAGACTTAAACCAGGCACAGTGGTGCATGCCTGTAAGCCCAGCACTCTCTGGAGGCTGAGGCAGGAGGATTGCAAATTTGAACCAAGCCCAGGCAACTCAATTACTTAGTGAGACCCCCATCTCAAAATAAAAAATAAGAAAAAGAGCTGAGGATGTAGCTCAGTGTGAGGGTCCTGGGTTCAGTACTGGAAAAAAAAAAGATCTTAAATATGAAGATAAACTATGAGGTTCTAGTAAAGAGTATATAAGGGACTATTGCTAGGATCTAGGGGTGGAGAGGGAATTTTTAAAACAATTTCAACAATAGTTTTTTTGTTTTTTTATTTTTTAATGCTAGGGATTGAATCCAGGGCCTTGTGCATGCTAGGCTAGTACTGTATTACTCAGCTCAAGCCCAAGGCCAAGAATACAAATTTTAGAGAAGAGAGAAAAAAA
>NW_004955468.1:587283-594414 GCF_000276665.1 Chinchilla lanigera | reverse complement strand
CTTGAACTCGCTATGTAGTCCAGGTAGGCCTCAAGCTCATGGCAATCCTCCTGCCTTAGCCTCCTGAGTGCTAGGATTGTAAGTGTGCACCACCATACCTGGCTGAGAAATTTTTTGATCATATGTAAGTGAAAGGTTTTTTTTGGTCTCTTTTGAGGCAGAATCTCAGTATGCAGTTCAGGCTGGCCTTGAGCTCACTTTGTAGCCCAGGCTGGCCTCGAACTCGCAGTGATCCTCCTGCCTCAGCCTCCCGAAGATTTTTTTTTGAGACAAGGTCTTAAGACATGCAGTTCAGGTTGACGCTGAATTCACTATGTAGCCCAGGCTGGCTTCAAACTCACGGCAATCCCTCTGCCTCAACTTCCCATGTGCTGGGATTACAGGTGTACAGCACTATGCCCAGCTGAAAGCAAAAGATTTCTGCCAATAAAAAACACTTCGGACACAGTTAATAGAGATGGCAAAGTGGGAGAAGATTTCTACAATTCTCAGGATACACAAGGGACATTCGGATGACACAAGAAATTGTTTCAAGTCAACAAAAAAAAGTATCAGTACTAAGAAAATATGAACAGGTAATTTACAAAAGATGGAATCAAAAAAGCCCACGAAGAGATGCTTAATCATTACAGAAAAATGCAAATTAAGACAACAGTGAGATATCACTGCCGCTCCCCAGTGTATTGGCAACTACTAGAAAGTTGGATAATGCCACGAGAATGGCTGCCTACAGGAGGGGATAAGGAGAATGAGTAGGTAATATGAGGTTAAAAGACAATCAAGGGGTGGGGGATTTAGCTCAGCGGCACAGCGCCTGCCTGCCAAGCGCAAGGTCGTGAGTTCGATTCCTGGTACTGGGAAAAAAAAAACGAACACGAAAAAAAATAAAAAACAAAAGACAATCAATTGGTGCCAAGGGTGGTGTTGCACACCTGTAATCCTAGCACTTGGGAGGCGGAGGCAGGAGGATCGCGCTGAGTTGAGGTCAGCCCGGGCTAGTGAGTTCAAAGTCAGCCTGAATGACATGGTGAACTTCTGCCTCAAAAAACAAAAACAAAAGAAGAGACAAAAGAAAAAAGGGCAATCAACTGAGTAGACAATTTTTTTAAAAAAGATCCTGGAAATAGAACCCACAGCCTTCACAGTGAACTACATCCCTGGCCCTTATTTTTTATTTTGAGATAGGGTCTCTCTATATTGCTAATAGGTTGGGTTCAAACTTGCAGTCCCCCTGCCTCAGTTTCCTAGAGTTCTGGGATTACAGGCGTGGTCCACTATGCCGGGGTACTGCTTGTGTTTAATATCTACTCTCACCCTACATCTAAAGGAAGTAAGGAAAGGTTGCCATCTTTCCGATTTTTTCCCTTGTATCTCTAGCAGCTAAAACAGTGCCTGGAACCTAAGTACCTGGCAGACCTTCAAGAAATACTTGATGCAAGAACGCAGAAATGTGAGGAGGGCGTGAAGGCGGGGATGGGGACCGTGCAGCGTCCCTCCCTCCTCCTTTGCGCGGCCGCAGGCACCGGGGTCCACTCACTCGAACGAAGTCACGAAGCAGGTCTGGGAAGGAGCCCCGGGCACCAGGGTTATGTTCTTCTCCACCGCCCAGCCATTGCCGCCGTGTTCCACCTCCCAGCCTCTGAAACCCTCTGAGGATACAACAGGGTTTGAACGTGAGGGTTTCGCCCAGCAGAGAGCCCGCCACCGCCCAGCATGTCCCGCCCACTCGTTCCTCCTCGCTCTCCCCCTCCCGCTGGACGCTTCTACCCCGACCCCATCTGTGCCCATTCTGTATCCCAGCGACAGTCAGCCCGCCTATCCGTTCGACTTTCTCCTCCCTGGGTCAATCTCCTTCTTGCTTCTCAAACTCCTGGCACAGCCCGGGGATTCACCCCTGCTTTGTCCCGCCCCCTCACTCAGACTACCTCCCTCTTCTTGAGGCTTTAGTCAAGTGTACAAACTCCGCCCCCATCAGCATCCAATTAGCTTTACCCCAGGCAGCCTCACGCGCCTCCTGAGCCACGCCTCCTAGCGCGCCGTCCATTCATGTCTGCATGTCAACCCCGCCCCCTAGCTCCTTTAGTTGTCTCCCATTGGCTACACCGCTCAAACCGGCCCTGGCCACGCCCACTCATTCATGCTTCCCGACGCGTTTTCCCTGGGTTCCTGCAGTACGCTGGGACCCTCTCGCTTTAGGCCCAGTCCCCCGGCACGTACGCTCTCCGCAGGAGTTGAAGATGAGGTTACGGCCGAGGGGCGCGCGTAGGCAGAAGCGCGCCAGGGCGCAGAGCGGGAGCTCCTCCTCGTCCTCGCTGTTGGGCGGGCAGCGCTGGGCCAAGGCGTAGAGTGCGCGGCCCTCGGCGCTGCGGTCGCGGGCCAGCTGCAGCAGCCATACGGTGGGCCCGTCCACCACGTCCCGCCAGGCGCGGCACACTGGGCGGCAGCGGGTCACTAACGCGCGCGGCGGTACGTGGCTCAGCACCCGCACGAGCAGCTCGGGGGGCAGTGCGTCCAGGGCCACCGGCGGGCCCGCGGGCTGCCGCCGCCGCGAGGGCCGGGCGCCCATCGCGGCTCGCCGGGGGCGAGAGGGGTCGGTGGTCAGCGTCTTCCCAGGGTCATCATCAGCTCCACGGCTGCACAAGCCAGACTGAGTTCCCGCTGCAACGATCCAGACAGGTCCTCTGTTTTTCCTCTTGGGACAGAACACCCTGCCTGGAGCTGGGCGTGGTGGCGCACGGCTGTGATCCCAGCACTTTGGGAAGCTGAGGGAGGAAAACCCAAAGTTCAAGCTTAGCTGAGACCGTCCCCCCAAAACTAAAAGACCCCTGTGTGATCTGATCCCATCAGGAGCGCTAAGCACAGCCGCCTCGAGGCGCACACGTGTGTCGGGCAACACTTCACGCGAGGGAAGCACACTGACGCTCCATCCCCCAGTGTGTTCCAGCTCCTTGGGCCTTTGCCATTCCAGACCTATCTCTAGGAAAATCTTTTCCCTCAACTTGTCATCTTGCTCTACCCAGAATCGGGCTCTCTTTATGCTCTTTCCAAAAGAGGAGGTGTCCCTGCCCCTGGGGGCTGCTTCCGGCCCAGCCTCCGTCCCCCCTCCCAGCTGCCTAGCTGCAGAGCTCCCGTCATCAGAGGTCAGTCACTGACCACCTCATGGGTCATCTGCTGACCCAGGTGTGCTCCTCTCTCCTCAATCTCTGTTGTTTTTTTTGGTACTGGGAATCGAACTCAGGACCTTGTGCTTGCCAGGCAGGCGCTGTGCCGCTGAGCTATCTCCCAAGCCCTCCTCCTTAATCTCTGATTCACTCCTCTCAGGGTGCTCCTGTCACCACACTGGTGATTTCCATATCCAGGCAGATGACCCCCTGACCTTTCAGTGACCTTGTTGTGTCCCCACCAGCACAGTACACCTTGATTCAGTAATGACACCAGCCTCTTCAGAACAGCAGCCTTCCAGAGATTGGGATCTTCCCTCCTACTGCCCCCAGTTGAAATTCTACAGTTAAACCTTAAAACCTTCATTTGCATACACACCCTTCCCCTCCACCTCCTCCCATAAACGTGCTGGTTAAATCTAACCCTGCACCCCCTGTGGCTGTACCCACACAGCTTGAGGGCTGGAGATCAGCACAACCCCGGGGCCTCCCACTCAGTTTGTGAAGTGACCTCTAGCTGTTCCTAACGCGGCCTGGCAATCAGATTACCTTTCCCTGACCACCACCTCTCTTTTAGACAACTGTTTCACACCTCCTTCTTCCCTCTCTTTCCTACCCTTCTCCCCTCTCACCTCTTCTCTTTCCCCTGCTTCTTTTCCTTTTCTTTTTGCCCTGGGAATTGAACTCAGGCCTTTGCACTAACCTACATCTCAGCTCTCCCTTCTAATTTTGATTTGTTTTTGTTTTTTGTTTTTCTTCCGGTACCAGGAATTGAAGTCACTACGTTGTGCTTGCCAGGTAGGCGCTGTACCGCTGAGCTAAATCCCCAGCCCCAACCCCTTCTAATTTTGAGACAGGGTCTTGCTAAGTCTCTAAATTGCCCAGAATAGCTTTCAATTTGCAACCCTCTTTGCCTTAGCCTTCTAGAGTGCTGGCATTGTAGGTGTGCATCACCATGCCTGACTTCCTTACCTTACCTTTTTTCTCTTAAACTCTTACCAACTTCTAACACATAACTTCGAACTTCTAAGAGATAACTACATGTAACTTATTCATCTTTATTGCCTGTCTCCCAAATACACAGCAATCACTGTAAGTGCAGAAATTGTTTCTTTTGCACCCTCCAAACTCCAGTGCCTATGACAGTGCCTGATACATCATAAACATTCAGTAAAGAGATGTTAAATAAACAAATGACTGAAGCATCATGGGAGAAACCCAGTGTGGCAGCTGGGGTGTGGCTCTGTGGTAGAGCACTTGGCTGGCACCTATGAGGCTCTGGGTTCCATCCCCAGCACTGCAAAAACAAAACAAGAGGCCCATTTCACAGATGGGAAAACTAATGTCACACTGATGTGTAACGAGGTGAGACAGACACCTTTTATTGAACAGAAGCTCAGGGGCCAGCCTAAAGCCTGGAGAGATGCTCATGTCACCACCGTGTCCTCAGAGGCGCCAGAGCAGCCTAGGCAGGAAAGCACAGCACCAGGCCCACCTTTCCTATCTGCAGCCACTGCCTGAGATGCTTCCGCTGCAGGAGCAAGTCACGTAGTCTCTTTGCGATTCCGTTCCCCTTCTGAAAATGGCCATGTTAAGGCACCTGCTTCCTAAGGCTGTCTCGAGGATGATGTGAGTTCATATTTGTAAGACACTTAGGAGAAGCGCTCAGGGCTCAAAACAAAGAGTGCTAATTATCTAATACCAAGCATCAAATTATGTCAGCTGCTGTTACTGCTATTATACATTGAAAAAAGTGACGTGCAACTATGTAGCTGAGATATTTTCCTGTGGTGATATTTACTGGCCCTCAGGGGGCTGCCGTGCTGTGCGTCTAAGCTGGCTCAGCTTGCCAACCCTGTGATCTGGTTTAATAGGTGGTTTAGTCCTTCCAGGTTGCCCTGGGTTAAGGGGCTCCCAGGTGCTAATGCTTGGTACACGGCCACCTGGGAGTGCGCCCTTCTCCATGGCTGCGATTATCCTCAAGGGGACTGATCAAGGTTTTGTTTAAAAAAATTCAGAAGAAAGAAGGAAAGATGTTGCTCTCAAGTCAGTGGCCTGCAGAGATGGCAAAAATCCTGACCCCACCTTCACTACTGCCACAGAAAGACAGAGGCCGGGAAGACCTACTGCTCTCAGATGGGACTGCTTTTCTCCGGGTGGCTATTTGCAGCACTAAAAATTAGCTCCGACTCATAAGCAAGTCCACTAGTTTGCCTGGCAGGGATGTGAGGGCCACCAGAGTTTAGTCCCTTAGTCTGTTCTTCTCAGGAGTGTGCTGGCCACTGGTGATCAAGGGACTTCTGGGGCTAGGGTGGCCCTTGAGGGCAGCTAGACTTCACCAAGCAGCGAGATGCATAGCTCAGGCCAGGTGCAGGGGCACATGCCTGTCATCCTAGCACTTCGGAGGCTGAGGCAGGAGGACTGCCAAGAGTTCAAGGCCAGCCTGAGCCACATAGTGAGTTCAAGGCCAGCGTGAATGACATAAAGAGAGACTGTCTCAAAAAAACCTAAATAAATAAAAGGACAGATCAGTGTATCTCATAATCCCTCAGTGGCACTGTACAAACTATATAAATTGACTGTTGGGGACGCTATCAGCTATCTAATGCCCACCCTGTCCCCATAGCTGAATGGTTTTTTTTTTTTTCCCCATAGCTGAATGTTAATTACTGGCTAGCTCAAACCAGGGCAAATAAGGCCCGGCACTGCCTTCCCGGGCATTTGGGAGTACATCCGGGGGAGGTTACTATCGGTGGTCACAACTTGGGTGTCACGGCGCATGCCTGTACTCTCAGGCTGAGGTGAGAGGATTGTGAGTTTGAGACCAGTGTAGGGCCATTTAGCAACCTAGCGAGACCCTGTCTCAAAATTCAATGAAAATATTTAGAGAATCTGGGAATTTAGAGAGACTGGGAATCTAGAGCCCTGGATTCAATCCTCAGTGCCACAAAATAAAATAAAAGCGTAAAATATCGTTGTCACAGTAACCGGAGATACTCCTGACACGCAGTTTCCAGGGACTGGGGTCCCACGGGTTCCAGAGCGGGCCACGTGCCGCTTCCTGACCGTTCTTCCACGATTTTACTGTTTGCTAAACTGTGAGGCCCACACCCGTCTCTGGCACGGGCCGGTCTCTGTGACAGGCTTAACTCCCAGAGCACTGCAGAAGGGACAGTGCTCGGGGACTTCCGAGGTGGCGTCCTAAGGGGGACCCGAGCCCGCGCAGCGCGAGTGTGTGCTTACTGCCAAATGCTAAGTGGTCAGCAGCTGGCTGGGGCGGGGGTGGGGGTTTGGGTTTCTAGCATTTTCTGGGGTGTAAATTACACCCAAGGCTGGTTACAAGCTGCCCGTGAGAAGTCCCTCAACCGCAGGGGTGGAGTGAACGGGCAAGCAATGTGACCGTCAAATGGCTGCGCCAGTCACTGTGTGCGTCCGGCTGCCCGGAAGCCATGGTGCGGAGAGAGCACAAGCACACAGGCGGAGCTGCCCAAGCAGCGCCGGCTGTTCCCGCCTCCCCATCCCAAGCGCTAGACGGGGGAGAGAAGCAGGGGTCGGCCCAGCCCCCGCCACTGTCTGACGGAACTGAACCAGGCCCCTGCGTGTGGACACTGAGCTGGGCCCATCAGGCCCCAGAACCAGACGCGATAATAATCAGGTAGTGGTTACTCTTTAGGTCACTGTTTTCAGTGGGCTGTCAGGCAACACTAGCTCCCTGCAGCAGTGCTGGGTGACTGGCATCGTGTGGCATGGTGCCCACAAGGGAGCCCCCACTCAGAAACAGTGGGCACCAGCACTCTGGGAGGCTGATGCAGGAGGATTCCAAGTTTGTCCCAAGCCGGGACAACTTAGTGAGACCTGGTCTCAAAAATAACTTTAAAAAGGGCTGAGGATGTAATGTAACTCAGGTCAGAGGCCCTGGATTCAATCCCCAGTACCTCCAAATACAAACCAACATGCAAAAAAAAAAAAA
>NW_004955468.1:577801-587183 GCF_000276665.1 Chinchilla lanigera | reverse complement strand
CAATTAAAAGAAATGTTTCCCGGTACCGGAGAAAAAAAAAAAACAAAAAAAAAAAAAAAAAAAAAAAAAAAAAAAAAAGGGAACAATGGATGCCTGCTGCCTAAACCGTAGACACAGACAGACCTGGGTTTAAATTCTGATGCTACCCATTTCCCACATGTGTGATGTGAGGCAAAAACTATCTCCTTTGAGGCTAGTAAATCTAAGTCAGGAATAGGTTTTTTTTTTTTGAGACAGGGTCTCACTATGCAGCTCAGGCTGGCCTTGAGTTCACTTTGTAGCCCAGGCTGGTCTCAAACTCACAACAATCTTCCTGCCTCAGCCTCCCAAGTGCTGGGATTACAGGCGTGTGCCACTATGCCCAGCTTGATTGACTGATTTTTGACTGACTGAGTTTTGGTGCTCGGGATGGAACCCAGGGCCTCTTGTGTACGGAGTCATCCCCCCGCCCCAGTGCTCCTCCTGGGTTGCGGAAGGTACTTGAGCATCCCTGGGCTTTGGTATTCTTGGGGACCCTGGGACCAGCTGCCTGGGAATACCAAGAGATGAGTGTGTTAAACAACAATAACAAGTAATTCTCTGCCAAGAGAACCACAGGCAGCATTACAATTTTAAACTGGGTGGAGGTCTATTTGTTCAGGAAGTATTTTTGTTTGTGTTTCTTGATCTGAGGCCTGGCTCTGTGTGTGTGTGTGTGTGTGTTTAAGACAGCCTCTCACTATATAGTTCAGGAGGGCTTTGAACTTGCAGTGATCCTCCCGCCTCAGCCTCCCAAGTGCTGGGATTACAGGTGTGTGTCAGCACATCCAGCCTGTGTGTGTGCACTTTCTATAAAATGATAGCAACAATAGAACACACATAGTAACCCACACAAAGGAACAAAAGGAGGTGTAAACGCTTCTGTCAAAGTTATCAAACAGCCACCTGTGGTGGCACATGCCTGTAATCCCAGCTATTGGGGAGGTTGAAGCAGGAAGATCATGGGTTAGAGGCCAGACTGGGTAATTTAGTGAGATTCTGTCTCAAAATATAGACAGATAAATAAATAAATAGGACTGGGGATGCAGCACAGTAGTAGAGCGCTTTCTTAGCATGAGACGTAAGTCTCTGGGCATGATCCCCACTATGGAGGCGGGGGAAAGGTTATCAAACAGAAGAGGGGACTTTTTTTTTTTTTGGACTTTTTGAGACAGGGTCTCGCTATGCAGTTCAGGCTGGTCTTGAGCTCACTTTGTAGTCCAATTGCAACAATCCTCCTGCCTCAGCCTCCCGAGGGCTGGGATTACAGGCCTGCGCCACCACGCCTGGCTTAAAATGAGACTCTTATAATGAAAGAATCCATATAAGCTACTGGGAGTTAGCACATAAGTAACTTCTTAGCAGTTCCTTAACTTGTGCAGTTTACTGCAGCCAAGACTGACTGAGCTCCCCTCCCTCTTTCTTTCCCTCCCCTCCCCGCTCCTCTTTCTCTTTCTGTGGGGATGAAGATTGATCCCAGGGCCTTTGTCTTGAGCTGTGTCTGCAATCCTTTTTATTTTTTATTTAGAGAAAGGGTCTTGCTAAGTTGCTCAGGCTGGGTTTCAACTTGCAATGCTCCCGCCTCAGCCTCCCTGAGTGTTGGAACCACAGTTATAGTTGACCAGGAAATTTTGCACATAAGTCACTCTGTGACTCAGTGATGGTCCTGTTTTGTTTGGTTGGTTCTGGTTTGTCAGAGAATACTTCTGCTGAAGCAAAAGTACAATAATCATTATTTTATTTTATTATGGCTCTGGGGATTGGCTGGGCTCTATTAAATAATCCACACTGAGGAGTCTCGTGAGGGTTGTGTCCAACAGTGGCCTGGGCTGGGGCTGGGTCACCCAGGGCTGCTTCACTCCTCTATGTGGCACCCAGGAAAGGGGGTCTCCAACAGCTGTGGCCTCCAAAAGCAGGCCCTCAGCAGGAGTACACTCAAGGAAGTAGACCATGCCCTCTTAAGGCTCAAGATGTATGGCCCCTTTTTAAAATGATGAGCCCTCGAAGATAAACACATGTAGCACAACAGCCCACGGGTCAAAGGTCACAGAGCAACCCCTCCACGATGGAGCTCACCTGCTTTTATCTTTCCCTAACACGTACACTTTCAAAAAAGATCAAATAAGATGCTTCCAAGGCTTGCTGTATTGGACAGTCTCCAGTAACAAAGGACTGTCCTTCCCGAAATACCAACAGCGCCCTCAATACAGTGAGGACTGTATACAGCTTTACTTCCACTTCATGAGTTTTATTAATTTTTATTAACTTTCTTATTAATATTAGCCTGTGTATTTCAATTGGTTTTAAAATTATTTTTATAAGTTGTGTCAGGCTCTGCACATCAAAAATTAAAAATGGACCCGTATCTTTCACCATGCACTAAACTAAATTTGAAATGGATCAAAGATCTAAATATTAAGACAGAAACATTAAATCTACTGGAAGATAGAACAGGTAAAACTCTTAAAGACAGGGGTGTAGGCAAAGACTTTATGAATAAAACACCAACTGCACAGGAACTAGCACAAAGAATCAAGTAGGATCTCATCTTATTAAAAAACTTTCTGCACAGCAAAAGAGACCACCAACAGAGTGAAGAGACAACCCACAATGTGAGAAAAAAATGTTTTGCCGGATGTTACTCAGACAAAGGTTTACTATGCAGAACATATAAAGAACTAAAAAAAAAAAAAAATTCGACTCCCAAATTTGAAGATCCAACCCAAAAAAGGGCATCAGAGATGAATACACACTTTTCAGATGAAAAATACAAACAGCAAATAAATATATAAAAAATGTTCAACATCACTGGTCATTCGAGAGATGCAAATTAAAACAACACTGAGATTCCATCTCACCCTGGAAAGAATGGCTATTATCAAGAAATCAACCAATAACAAATACTAGAGGGGCTGTGTTGGGGGAAAGGAACCCTTCTCCACTGTTGAAGGGAGTGTAGACTGTTGCAATCACTGTGGAAATCAGTATAGAGGTTCCTCAAAAATCTAGGATTGAAGGATCCATTTGACCCAGCTATTCCCCTTCTGGGGATCTTCCCAGAAGAATTAAAAACATCATACCACAGGGATATATGTGCACCCATGTTTATAGCAATGCAATTTGTAATGGCTAGATCTTGGAAACAACCCAAATGCCTATCAACTGAGGAATGGATTAAAAAAATGTGGTATTTTTCTATAATGGAGTATCACTCAGCCATAAAGGATAAATGGAGACTTTTATAGATAAATGGGTGCAACTTAATCCATACGCGTAAGTGAAATAAACCAGATGCACATGTGTAAACATCGTATTGTCTCCCTCATATGAGAAGCTGAAAGAGTACATGTGATCCAAACGTACAACAGATATTGTAAAATGGGAAGAAATTCCAAAAGGAAAGAGAAACTGGTTTAGGGGAATGGGAAAAAGGAAGGGAAAAGCAAAAGGAAAAAACATGTACATATACAAGAGAGTTAATATAGTTATGCTGCTAATTTCTCTCAGTTCATTGAAAAGATAGGTTTGTTTGGACAATTAAATGCTGGTGTCTCTGTCTCATACTCTGAGTAACTAATTTAAAGATACCAATATGCAATGTATTAACCTTTGTTACCCTCCTATCATACTGTTTTGGAATTGTTTTTGTGGGGGGGTGTTATTTTTTCTTCTTTAAAATAAAAAAATTGTCAGTTAACATATCAGAATAACTTACAGATAACCTTCATATGTTTATACATGTTTTACTGGACGTGATATTATACATCTTTTTCCCTTTAAGGGTCATTTCATTAACTTTATTTTTGGAGGGCAGTATGGGAACTGAACCCAGGGCCTTTGCACTGAGCAACACTCCCAGTCCTTTTTTTTTTTTATTTTGAGACAGAGTCTCAGTAAGTCACTGAGTTACCCAGGCTGGGCTCAAACTTTCCATCCTCCTGCCTCAGCTTCCCTGGGCTAACACGAACATGGTGCCACACCTGGCTTCATTAACTTATTTTATGAATTTGGAAGCCTGAAAAAAAAAAGGGTAGAAAAGTTTCAGTATCTGGCAAAAAAATACAGAGGTGTCCTCACTGTTTCCCTTAGGAACATTTGCTCACTGTGTACTATAATTATTTCAATTTTTCTGTGACTGAAACTTTTTTTAATAAAATCATGAGACGGACGATCCAACTGGCAATGATTCTGATCCAACTGGCAATGATTTAGTATCTCTGAAGCCTTTTGGGACCCTCCTGACTGAGGGAGTGTCTGAGGTCTCCAGGATCCTGGGTTCCTGATCCATCAGGATAGTGGTGGTCAGAGGTTCCCACTATGGGGTCCGCTGGATCTGGGTTCAAATCCTGCCTCTCCCTCCACCCACAGGGCCCTTTTTTAGGTGCACTGCTGACTTCTAATCTCCTCTCTGCTTGTCTGTACCGTGGGAATGACCACTGCTTCTAGCTCCAGGGCTTGAGACACTATCCCTAAGCCGTGCCAATGACTCAAGGAATCAGACTCAACGGTAATAAAATGACCTAAGAGGCTTTGGCTCTTAGGATGAGGATTTGGTCATGTGAAAGACAGTGGATCCAAAATGTGATGTCCCCTGTAGAGTCACCTTGGGGTGTTCACTGTCCAGTGACCTGTGACACTCAGGACCAACTTGAACCCCCAGGGAGAACACGTAAGAAAGCCATCAAACCAGTACCAGAAACTGCCCTCAGCAACACTCCGTGGAAACAGACACCACAGCCACGGGAACTGGGGGTCTAGGAAGTGAGATTTGGGGTGCCTTTCTGGATGTGCATTTGTGTGCACAGTTTTTTTCTCATTTATTTTTGCACATGAGCCCTGTTTCCAAGAATGGGAATCACTAAAAATATTATATTTATTTTATTTTGTTTTGTCTTTTTGAGACAGGGTCTCGCTATGCAGTTCACTGTGTAGTTCAGGCTGGCCTCGAACTGGCAATGATCCTCCTGCCTCAGCCTCCCAAGGGCTGGGATTACAGGCCTGCGCCACCACGCCTGGCAAAATTACTTTTGTTGATGTATAATTCACATCCAATAAAAAGCCCCCGTGTCAAGTGTACGACCTGAGATTAATAGCTGGTTCAACTCACCACCACCGCGCTGAAGCTCGGTAACAGTCCCAGCACTGCAGAGGGCTTGCCCAATCCCAGGCAACACCCTACTGCCACCCCAAGACAGCTGCTAATCTCCTGTCACTAGAAACTGCATTTTCTGTTCTAGAATTCCATTAAAGGGAACCACAGAATGCGCTAGTTACCAATCTACTACCGCACTGTTCCAAGCTGCCAAATTGTAGTGCGACTCCTTTACGGCTTTTTCCTTTGCTGGCTGATACTATGCTATACTTGTTCAGTAGAGGGCGCCAGAGAGGCGCGGCAGCGCTGCGTTACTCCTGCGCCTGCGCGCTTCTCCTCCGCAACTGCTCTAGCTTCTCACTCAGCAGGCGCCCTCTTTAGGGGAGGCTTCCTTATGAGCCGCTGTCTCCGGGGTCCTGGAGTACAGATTCCAGGCAAATTCCATCTCAGGGACTGCTCTGCCCTTTCAGGTCCCACGCCCGAGGTACTCAAGATGGCAGCCTGAGGCTGTCGCCTCGTTCAGCCTCTGGAGCTTAAACCTAGAAGTGATGGCTGCCTCCCGTATTTATTTGCTTGCTTTCTTCCCTTCCTACCTCCTTTCTTCTTGTCTTTCTTTTCTGGCACTGGTGATTGAACCTAGCACCTTTACACTGAGTTATATCCCCAACCCGTTCTATTGTTCTTTAATACAGAGTCGCACTAACTCACTAAATTGCTCGGGCTAGGCTGCTCGAACTTGCAATCCTCCTGTCTCAGCCTCTCAGAGTGCTGAGATTAAGGATACCACCACATGCAGCTTGGATCGAGGTCTCTGTCTCTGTCTTCCTCTCCCTCTTGTCTCTCTTTTCCTCTGCCAGAGACTGGGTGTTGCTATGTTGCCCAGGCTAGCAGGAACTCCTGGGCTCAAGCAAACCTCATGCCTCAGCTTCTTGAGTAGCTGGGACTGGTGCCACCATACTCAGCATTGCGTATTTCTTTATTTTTTGTTGTTCCTTTTATTTCTTAGCAGCCAGTCCCTTTTACTCGAATCCCTTGTTATAGTTATTGTAGCTCCTAAACATTCCCTATTCAAATTACTGTGTGGTCTGTCTCCTCACTAGACTCTGACTGACATGTGCAGTATGTACTTCCTGTCCTTGGCATAATGTTTGGGCAGTTCACCCACAATGAATGGGTGAATCAGTCCGCAGTTCATTCCTTTTTTATTGCTGAGTCGTATTCCACAGAACCGATAATCCATAATCTATCCACTCATCATTATGGATACTTGGCTTGTGTCCAGTTTGGGGCAATTATGAATACAGCTGTGACCATACATGTAAAGCATGTGTGGACATCCTGAGGAAACACTCAGCAGTGGAATTCTTGGGTCACAGGGTGTGTAACTGTGAGCCTGCGCCTTCCCAGCATGACCTGCCACCTGCACTGCATTCCCAGCAGCGGCGCCTGAGGACAGCCTCGGCCAGCTCCTGGGACTCCCATCTTTTAAAAACTGGACCCAGAATGGTTTTCTTCTTATGCCTTCTGGGGATTTTCCGACCTCTCACATTCTCCTGAGCTAATTTTTTTGTTTGTTCATTTTTTTTTTCTGATACCGGGAATCGAACTCAGGACCTTGCACTTGCCAGGCAGGCGCTGTGCCCCTGAGCTAAATCCCCAGCCCCTTTCCTGAGCTAATTTTAACTCTTTTGCTCCTGAACTGTAGTGCCCTGTTGTTTCTAACCTGCAACGGTCACCTGCAAGCCATCAGTAATCCACGCTTAAGTCTTTGCTCTGCTGGGTGTGGTGGCTGGGATTATACTTGTGATCTGAGAACTTGGGAGACTGAGGCAGGAGGATGGGGAGGCTGAAGCAGGAGGATCATTGTGAGTTCAAGGCCAGCCTGGGCTACAAAGTGAGCTCAAGGCCAGCCTGAACTGCATAGCGAGACCCTACCTTAAAAAGACAAAAAAAAAAAAAAAAAAAAAGAGTTAAAGCAGAGGGGACCCACTTTCAGGAAAAATGGCTCTGGTTTGGGATTAACCTGCTTCCGTGAAGTCTGTCAGATTACGTGGCAGAGGGCACGAGCAATGCCATTTTGGTTTGGTCTGACCACCGGGGCCTAGCGCACCAGCTCAGTCTAAAACAAGGGCCTCCCCAGAGGCCTGGAGGTGGAAGGAAGCAAGGCAGCTGGGGCGGAGGGCCTGAACCTAAGTAAAGGCCAGGATCTGGGTAAATTGAAATGCAAAGGACCTGAACAGCTCACCTGAGTAAACTAGAAACAGCCTTGGAGGGTTAAAACATAAACAAGTCCACCTACCCTCTGGACACTTACAGGCCTGAGAGCGAAAAACAGCCTCCCCGAGTTCTGTCACCCCTGCCTGGACCAAAGACAGTAAGAAAGACCCCGGCTTAACCGTCTGAGGTGTTTCCGCCTTTCTTTTCATTCTTCCTCATCAACATGCACCCAGTCATTCCCCATTATTTGCTTGCCATTTTGTGGCTTTCTTTGCGTCGCCTCTGAACAAACACCCAAGGAAAACTGGTCACACCGCCATGTTGTTTAACAGCAGGGTTCGAATCTTGGACTTTGTTTCACCATAACTCATCTCCTCTACCTTTTTGTGTTTCCAAATCATCTTGCTTTTTTTCCCTCCATTTTTAAAATACATTTTCCTCACAAGGAAAAGCTGAAAGAACAGTAACATGAACATCACCAACGCCTCCTCATTTCGCCATGTTTGCTTTCTTTTTCTTTTTTTCTTTTTGGTGCTGGGAATCGAACTCAGGACCTTGCACTTGCCAGGCAGGCACTTGTGCTGCTTGAGCTATATCCCCGGCCCCTGCTTTCTTTTTTGGAACATGTACCTTTGAGAAAAATATCCAAGCCTTCTATCAGGCTACACTATAATTCCATTTTACAGCCCCTAGGGAAATCGTTCTGTCATCTAATACCCAGGCCTCGAGCAATTTCCCACTCTGTCCCCAGGCCTCTGTGACTCTTTCTAGCCAATAAGGTCCCACCAGGGCTCAAGCATGGCTGGGAGTTGTTAGGTATCCTCAAACTCTTAAACCACTACCTCTATCATTTCCATTTTTCTTCAGGTGACTCTGTTACTTTTACCATAGAAAAAAATTAAGTGGGACTCATTTCTATTTGATTTGGGGACCAAGTGTATAATTTGATTGGATAAAAATAAAAATATTTACATAAATATTTAGAAATTTACTTTAAAAACCTATCTTTTAGCCAGGCAGGGTGGCGCACGCCTGTAATCGCAGCACTAGAGAGGCTGAGGCAGGAGGATCGCTGCAAGTTAGAGGCCAGCCTGGGCCTACATAGTGAGTTTAAGGCCAGCCTGCAGCACATAGCAACCCTGTCTCAAAAAAGATAAAACAAACAAAACAAAACAAAAATATATATACATATATCTTTTAAAACAGGCTCCTCGGCCAGGCCTTACAAAAAGGCAGGGGATCAATAGACATATTCACAAGAAATACAAGTTTATTTTCTACTTTCTTTATTTTTGTTTCTTGGGTCTTGGGGATCTATCTGAGGGCCTTGTGTGTGTTAGGTAATCCCCATACCTGTGGGCTACACTGTCAGCCCAGGTATACAAGTTTAAGAAATGATTCTGTGTGAGCAAAGTAGCTAACGGAGAACTAAGCAAGGCTGTGATTATACAGAAAGGGCAAAACCCAGCAAACGACAGCTGTCTCCTACTTTGAGGAGGCTCGCTGGACACATCGTCTAAAAGTTGATAAAGGAGGAAATAATACAAGTTGCTCTGAAGATGTGGAAACGATTATCCAGGAGACACAAAGGAGAAAATGTTAAAACAAAACAAAACGAAACAAAAAAAACAAAAACGATGCTCCAGCATCACCAGTTACTTTAGCCATTTCTGCAAAGCAAGTTAATTACAAAATGTTTGACTGGCTGCCCGGGCTAGAGATGCTGTCCTTTAAAGAACTGTTTTTCTCATGCAAAGCCCTGTCTGGCGTATTGGTCATTTATTCTCATGTATTCCTGGGACCTTTGGGCAGTGTTTCTGTGTCTTAAAGCCAAACTCCTACTATTTCAGCCTTTTCAAAAGAGCAGTCCGCAGACGCTGTGTGAAGTCGAAGGAACTTGCTCTAGAGCCTTGCAAAAGGAACTTAGAAGAATAAAACTTACATTCAGAGGCGGGGCCGTGCTAAACACAGCCCGTCCCCAAGTTGCTCAATCCAGCGTCCCAGGCCCTCCGCGAGGCCGGGGCTCTGGAAGGGGCCGCCAGCCGGGGAGGAGGC
>NW_004955468.1:574926-576851 GCF_000276665.1 Chinchilla lanigera | reverse complement strand
CAGGCTGGGCTCGAATTTGCGATCCTCATGCCTCAGCCTCTCAGAGTGCGGGGTTTACGAGGCAGGGATTAATTATCTCCGCCTCTGAACATCGTGTTACAGGGCTAGGTTTTGGGAAGCCTGTACTTTTTCTTCAATCAAATCCCTCTTGTAAACGTACTTTTCTGCAGCAACGAAAAGCCTGTTTTCCCCTACTTTAGGGATACCCCAGGTCTCCAAGATCAGCAGGACAGTGGCTTGGGGTGGGCTCTGCGAGTGTGTTTCTAAGGACGGATGTCAGATTGTCTGTGGTTCACTCTCCCCGCCTCCTGTGGTTCTAGTCACTCCTCAGGACTAAGAGGGGATCTCTCCGGAGGAATGTCAGGAAACTGTCAGCCTCAGGTCATTTTTGCTGGTTCCGGTAGCTTAGCATTTATTTGACTACAAGCAACAGGAAGCTAGTTGAAGTGAGCCAAGGCCAGCTTTACAGCTCAGGGTGAGGCGGTGTCCCCCGCTGGACCGGGTTGGTCCTCCAAGATCACGTGAGTGGAGGGCAGCTTCATGGCCAAGAGGTTATAAATAACCAATTCTCCTCAGGCCTGGTCTCACTGCCTGTTAAGTTTGGGGGCCTAATTTATGAAGAAACTTTAGGTTTGTACAGAAGGGACTGTACCCTGCGACTGTGGTGATTTTAAAAAATTGATGCCATTGTTAAGTATCTGCTGTGAACCAGTTGCAGACTATATAGACAATGTATATTTACAGACATTAAACAATTTACTTCTGCATGTTTACTACAGATCAATTAGAAACAGCCCAGGAGGTCTCGGTACAATATTGGATCCCTGAAGGATGCCAAAGCCACAGGTAAAAGGTGGCTGGGAAGAGTCCAAAATGATTACCCCACCCCCACATATCCCGTGATTCTTCATTACCTAGGAGGAAAAGGAAGCCCATTCGGAGGGGCAGGGGAGCTCTGTAGACCAAGTAAGCAAACAGCGTCCCCAGCAGTGACTTCCTGACATCCAGTGTGTCTCTATGTAACACAAAATTGCCTGGCCAGATTTCTTTTCTCTTTTTTCTTTTTTCTTTTCTTTTCTTTTCTTTTCTTTTCTTTTCTTTTCTTTTCTTTTCTTTTCTTTTCTTTTCTTTTTCTTTTCTTCTCTTTTCTTTTCTTCTCTTTTCTTCTCTTTTCTTTTCTTTTTTCCCTTCCCTTCCCTTTCCTTCCCTTCCCTTCCCTTCCCTTCCCTTCCCTTCTTTTCTTTCCTCCCTTTCTTAGTGCTGTAGCTTGAACCCAGGGCCTCTACCACTGAGCTATATAGCCCCAGCCCTGGGCCTAAATATAACAATGAGAGAGCCCCTGAAGACTCATAACAATCAAATATAGTCACCCCACCCTGATTGGGCCCTGAATGAGCCTTGACTTTGAGCTCTCTCCCCCTGGTCAGGGCAGATTTTCTGTTCTTATCTGGTGATCCTGGCTTGTCCCTTGATATTCTCGAAGAAAGGACACAGCTAATGTCTGCAGGTGGTGGAGGTGGCTTCCTGCTCTAAAAGGAGGGCTGTTTTTCCAGCAGGCCTGCATCAGGGTATGAACAGGAGCTTTGCATCTGTGTGAAGCTTGCCACTGTGGCCTGGGTGAGTGAGAGACCAGGAGTCCCACTTCTGGCTGCCCTGCCCTCCATCCCAGGGGCCGAGGCAGGGCTGGCTGCTATTTCTTTTCCATCCAGATGCCAGCATCTGCCTGAGTTACCACCTCAGGCTGCTCCCTCTTTAGGGAACCAGTATTCAGTTCTGGTTTCCCTAGATGTTGGGTGTCCTGTGCCCTGTAGGCAGGAGGAGAGGGCACGGAGAGCGCAGATGACGGTCCGTGAGTGGTCTGGCCTCTGCTCTCCTGCAGCTCCCTTGCAAATGTTATGCTTGTCTCCACTGATTCATGTTTCTGT
>NW_004955468.1:572148-574284 GCF_000276665.1 Chinchilla lanigera | reverse complement strand
TAGTACCTACTACTTGGGAGGCTGAAACATGAGGATCACTTGTGCTCAGCAGTTTGAGACCAACCTGGGCAAGAGAGGTTAGATCCCATCTGTTCAAGCAAGCAAACAAGCAAACAAACAAAAACTAAGAAAGACAAGAACATGAGTTCTTCTTTTAGTTTCTACAAGGAAGCAGCCCTGCTGACCCCTTGATGTTAGCCCAGAGGAGCTAATTTTGGACTTCTGGCCTCTAGGAGCATAAGAGAATAAATTTTGTTGTTTCAAGCCACTATATTTGAGGTGGTTTGTTAGAGGAGCAGCAGGAAACAGTCTCCTCTGCAATCTCTTTGCAAATGGCATTGGATCCCCTCTCCCCATTTCTTTAGCTGCAAGAGTGGACCTCTTGCTGGGGACACTGTTGGGCGAGATTGGCTTAGTCCATTTCACTGCTATTGCAAAAGGGCTGGGTAATTGGATGGCACCAAGTTCTCTTTTTTTTGTCTTTTTGAGACAGGGTCTTGCTTTGCAGTTCAGGCTGGCCTTGAACTCACTTTGTAGCCCAGGCTGGTCTCGAACTCGAAACGATCCTCCTGCCTCAGCCTCCCAAGTGCTTGGATTACAGGTATGTGCCACCATGCCTGGCTATGTCACCAAGTTCTCCTTTGAAGATCCAGACTGGGGAAGAAGGGCCACCAGAGACTTTTGTTTCACTGGTCAGTGGAGAATCCAGGGGCCTGTGGTTTATCTGAAGGCTGCAGGCCCAAGAGAAGGGGATAGGAAAGACTAAAGGCTGTGGGGTTCATGAGCAATACCTTCTGGGGGAAAGAAAAAGAAGAGCAGTGTTCACACGGCAGTGGGTGGTGTGTGTTTGCCACCACATTTGGCTATTTTTTTTTTTTTTTTTGAGACACAGTCTCCCTAAACTACCCAGGTTGAGATTGAATTTGTCATCCTCCTGCCTCAGCCTCCTAGAGTGCTGAGATTACAGGCATGTGCCACCATGCCCAACTGAAAGGACATATTTTTTAAGGTGAGAGATACGCTGATTGCTCTGATTTGATCATTATGAGTTGTATACATATATTGAAATGTCAGACTGTACCCTATAAATAGGTACAAATTACTATGTGTCAATTAAATAAAAAATATAAAGGACAGAAGTCACAGTCCTTTTGGAACAGAACCTCAGAAGTCCCATTCCATCATTTCTGCCATTTTCCCTTTGCCAGAAGGGACTCACTGTTCAGTACACACTCAAGGGAAGAGGATTCCACCGGGTGTGGATACTGGGCTGCGGAGATCCCCAGGTCTTACAGACGTTGCCTCCCAGAGCTGTGAACAAAAGGCAGACAGAAATCAGGGACACCTGTCTGGGTCTAGTTTCTCTAAGTCAGGCTTATGCTGGTGACACAGGTGCTTCTGGACACCAAGGACAGAGAGTGCATGTGAGGGTCCTGGTGGCCGCAGGCAGGTGTTGCCGCATAGGAAAGGCAGGTGCTGGTGCATAGTCAGTCATGTCTTCTGCTCTGAAGGTAATTTTCAGTGTATTAAGGTGAACAATTAAACCACTGTCTTCCTTAAGCTGCCGGGCTCTCCTTACAAGTATTACCTCTATTTATAAACCAAGAGATGTAACAGCCAGTTTCAGGGAGCTCTTTGATTAATGTTCAACCAACTTGGCTTTCAACAGCCTCACATCCCACTTAGAATCTTAGTTAATTAAATTCCCTTAAATGTTCTGCTTTCACAAATTTAAACTGTTCGATTTTCTTTGGAAGCTCAATAGAAGTATTGAAGAAGCAAAACCTGCCGAGGTACTTAATGCCTTTAATAAATTAAACATATCAAGATCTTTTAAACATTGCAGTGCCATTTACTCGCTTAGAGGAAAATCTTCGTTTATTCCTAACTGTCGTGAGAAATCTCAAATCTAAAATAAAGAATTACTCAATTATAGAGTTTACATTGGAAGATGTACATTTGCAGGATATATGTGTCACATATTCTTACTGAAACTGTCTAATTTCTTCTTTAATTTCCTCTGTGACACATCAGTTGTTCAGGAGGGTGCTATTTAATTTCTATGTGTTTATGAAGTTCTTGTGGTTTCTTTTGCCATTGATTTCCAATTTCATTGCACTGTGGTCTGATGATATG
>NW_004955468.1:569961-570968 GCF_000276665.1 Chinchilla lanigera | reverse complement strand
TCACGTTATTTCCTGTTGTTGGCTCCCCCTTTGTTCCCTTCTGTTTAATTATTCACCTTGCCTGGTGGATTCATTCTGTGGGGGTTCATGGAGTTGTAGTCTTTCTTATCTCTTTCTACAAGGTCCTTCAGAAGAACATTTTGGAGTGCTAGTTTGGTGTTCATGAATTTTCTCATGAAATTTTCTTTGAAATTCTCATGAAATTTTCTTTGTGATGGAAGTATCTTATTTCTCCAACAATTATGAAAGATAGTTTTGCAGGGTACATCAATCTGGGTTGGATGTTGTTTTCTTTTAGGGCTTGAACTACTTCAGTCCAAGTTCTCCTTGACTTGAGAGTTTGGTTGAGAAGTCCGCTGATGATTCTGTTCTCATGTTGAATTTTTGGAATCTTGATTATTATATACCTTGCTGTAGTTTTTAAAATGGCTAATTGGAGTTCTATATGCCTCACTAGTGTCAAATTCTTTTCCCTGCCAGGGAAGTTTTCTGCCACGACATCTGTGAACAGATTTTTTTTATATCATTTGTGCCAGCTCCTGCCTTTTCATTGACTCCAATCAATCTTATACTATTATCCTTTATACCATCTATCAGCTGCTGGATTGATTTCTTGTGGTCCTTGCTATTTTTAAGAAATCTTGGGAGCTGGGGATTTAGCTCAGTGGCACAACGCCTGCCTGGCAATCACGATGTCATGCTTTCAATCCTGGTACCAGAAAAACAAAACCAAAAACAAAACCAAAAACAAAACCAAAAACAAAACAAAAAAAGAGAACTCTTTCTTTTCATGATCATCAACTGCAAGCCTGCCTTCTATATCTGAGATTCTGTCTTCACATTGGTTTATTCTTCTGTGGATACTTTTCATGGAATTTTTTATCTCTTGGGTATCTGCTGAAATCTGTTTTGTGGATTCCATTTCTTTCCTGTGATGGATGTTCATGGTTTCCATCATTTTCCTAAGCTCTTCTATGTTTTATCTGTATCTGCTCTAGAGTCACTAA
>NW_004955468.1:567491-569861 GCF_000276665.1 Chinchilla lanigera | reverse complement strand
TAGGACTACCCACCATTACCTAGTTACTCCCGCCTTTGTCGGGTTATTTGGTTATTCCCGCCTTAGAACTTCCGCGTTTCTCTGTGCCGTATATAAGCGCGGCACTTCCCGCTAATAAACGAGACTTGATCAGAGCACTGTCTTGTCTCCATTCTTCGTGTCTCTTGTCCCTTTATAATCCCCACTCCCCCTCTAGGGTTCACGTTGACTGTACCCGCGGGCTGGGACATCTTTGTGATGGAAGTATCTGATTTCTCCAACGATTATGAAAGATAGTTTTGCAGGGTACATCAATCTGGGTTGGATGTTGTTTTCTTTTAGGGCTTGAACTACTTCAGTCCAAGCTCTCCTTGACTTGAGAGTTTTGTTGAGAAGTCCGCTGATGATTCTGTTCTCATGCTGAATTTCTGGAATCTTGATTATTATATACCTTGCTGTAGTTTTTAAAATGGCTAATTGGAGTTCTATATGCCTCACTAGTGTCAAATTCTTTTTCCCTGCCAGAGAAGTTTTCTGCCATGACATCTGTGAACAGATTTTTTTTATATCATTTGTGCCATTCCTGCCTTTTCATTGACTCCAATCAATCTTATATTATTATCCTTTATACCATCTAGCAGCTGCTGGATTGATTTCTTGTGGTCCTTGCTATTTTTAAGAAATCTTGGGAGCTGAGGATTTATCTCAGCAGCATAGTGCCTGCCTAGCAAGCGCGACATCATGAGTTCGATTCCTGGTACCAGAAAAAAACAAAAACAAAAACAAAAAAACAAAAAAAGAAATATTTCTTTTCATGATCATTAACTGCAAGCCTGCCTTCTATATCTGAGATTCTGTTTTCACATTGGTTTATTCTTCTGTGGATACTTTCCATGGAATTTTTAATCTCTTGGATATCTGCTGAAATCTGTTTTATGGATTCCATTTCTTTCCTGTGATGGATGTTCATGGTTTCCATCATTTTCCTAAGCTCTTCTATGTTTTATCTGTATCTGCTCTAGAGTCACTAAGCATAATTTTCATGGTGGTCACCATCTCTGTAGTTATCAAGAAATTATTTGTGATTTTATTTTTTCCAGAGCCTCATTCATTTGCTTTGTTGTTACCACTTCAGAGAGGCCAGGTGGGTGGCTTTTGGATTGTCCCACTTTATTGCCCTCTGAGTTTGCCTTTGATGAACTGGATGTCCAGGATTACGTTTTGTTTATGTGTCTTCTTCTTTTCTTTTCTTTTTCTTTTTTAGTTTAATTCCTGGATTGATGCTTATCAATTGCCTATGGTGAGTAGCTTTATTGATAGTATTTCGAGTCTTTAGGAAATGACTACTTCTCAGAGATATCTTCCAAGTGTAGCTGGGTTTTGAATGTGTTGCAAGATCCTACCTCTTCATTTTATTGGGGATGAGAAGTCCAGCCCGTGGTTCTTTGGCACTGGCCCACAGTATTGTCTATGACTGTTAGGCAATCTCAATCTTGGTATACCAGGAAGAACAGCTAGTTAGAACAACTATGTCACTTTGGCTAAAGTGGTACAATCAGCAATAACAATAGCATCAAACACAGCCTAGAAAGCAATAAACTGAGGTAACCAGTAATTTTCCACCTTTAACTGTCTGAACTATATTTGTGGCTAATAACAAAATCTTTTTTTTTGTTTTTGTTTTTTTTCCGGTACCAGGAATCGAACTCATGACCTTGCACTTGCCAGGCAAGTGCTGCGCCACTGAGCTAAATCTCCAGCCCCTGTAACAAAATCTAAAAGCAGAAAATTGTATGCAGTAAATAAGCCCTCAATATGCCAATTTTACCCTCTGCAGAGAAAATTTAAAAGGGTTTAGGGGAGAAAAATAGAGAAATTGAAGAAGAGGAAGAGATTAGAAACAAGGCTGGAGGATAAAAGAGGATCACACAAACTTTGGGACACTGGTACAGAAGACAGGAGGGAAAGAGAAAAGGAAGAAATAAAAGGAAGAACAGAACAGAAAAACAACAACAACAACAACAAAAAAAAACAAAACAAAAACCAAAAAACCAACAACTAGTGTCTTAGTTGCTTTTCTCACATGGCTAAGACAAAATACCCAATGCTCAAAATTAAGGAAGGAAGGTTTTTTTTAGCTTACAGTTTATGGAGGTTTTAGTTTATAATCAGCTGGCTCCAAGGCAAGGTGGCATGGCACAGGGACAACAGTTCAAGATAGCAGAAGACAGCAAAAGCAGCAAGAGCAAAGAGGGAAAAGGAGCAAGCCTCTTTTCCCTCCTTATATTAAATATCAGCTCCCTGCCCAAGCCCACACCATCTCCATGCCCTCCTCTTGCACAGGCTCAGGATGTATACCAAGTAAGGATCCTGGCTCCCTGCTGAGTCACA
>NW_004955468.1:548722-566941 GCF_000276665.1 Chinchilla lanigera | reverse complement strand
GAGCTTGAACTTAGCTGGGAACCGCTACATGGAGACAGCAGCTGTTCTGAATTCTGGGCTTAGTTGGCCCCTCTCCAAGACAGCTCCTGGCCAATCACCTTCTCCTTGGGGATGGCCAAATATATGCCACTCATCAGCCGGTGCAGTCCATGGCACCCACTGCTCCACTGCACTGCTGCACCTCTCTGTGGAGGCCTCTGGTGTTGCCAGCAGTCACCGTGCATGTTCAGGTCTGATCACTCCTCTCACACACTGAGTCTTGACTCAGGGAGCAAGCACCTCCTACCACCTCCTTCTTCTTCATTGTACTTTCTCTCTTTGCTCCCCTGTGAGCTTCAGTTCTTGCTTCAGATCCTTCCTGGGTCCAAGGGACTCACTTCCCTCCTTTTTCTCTTCCTTGTGTTGCTATATTCCAGAGTCTGGACACCAAATCTCAGAGAGGCTCTTTCTCTGCTGCTTACTAGTCTACCACCTTCGCAGAAGTCTTGTCACATTTTCTAATGCCTGGTCATTTTAACATTACAAATGCAATGGCAAACAGAAACAGTGAAAACTTCACCAAGTATTTGGAGGCAGATTTACTTACATCAGTGGGCAATGACCTCTAGAAAAAGTGTCAGGCCTCGAAGGCCCAGGGAGAGAGGTTTTTATGGGGTTGCAAAGGGGAAGTACAGAGATAGAGTACTTGGCTATCTTTGATTGGTTCTTACAATATGCATGATAGTGACCAGCTATGCATCAGGGTGACCAGCCATTTCTAAGAAACAGAAGTAGCAGGAACTGTAACAGGAAGTATTACCTGGGCAACTAACAGAAATTGAAGTATACTGGCGGGAGGAGGGCGCATTTTCTGCTACACAAAGATTTTAAACATGCACTGTCCTTGATGTTGCTCAGACGCTTCTCCAAAGTGCTATTCATGGATGTGGTGGTGCATGCCAGTAATCCCAGCAATCCAGGAGGCTGAGGTAGGAGGGTCACAAGTTCAAACTCAACCTGAGCAATTTAGTGATTTAGCAAGATCTACTGTCAGAATAAAAAATAAAAAAGGGCTGGGCATGTAGCTCAATGGAAAGACCCTGGGTTCAATTCCCAGTATTGCAAGTAAAGAACTAAATATTAACTAAATATACATAAGTAAATAGATACTAACCATGTTTTAAAAATAAATGGAATTTATTTTGTGAGTTTGATTCAATTCAACCCCCCCCTCCCTTTTTTTTTGAGACAGTGCCTCACTATACAGTCCAGGCTGACCTTGAGTTCACTATGTAACTAGCCTAGGCTGGCTTCAATTTGCGAGGCTCCTCCTGCCTCAGTCTCCAGGGTGCTGGGATTACAGGCATGTGCCACCACTCTTAGCCAGTTGTTCAATTTTGAGCCTTCTGGTTTAACATGAAAAAGATGCTCTTAAGAAAAGTGTTGGCCAGGCTTGGTGGTGCACTCCTGTAAACCCAGCACTCAACAGGCTGAGGCAGGAGGATCATCACGAGTTTGAGGCCAGTCTGGGCTACGTAGTAAGTTCAAAGCTAGCTTGAACTACCTAGTGAGACCCTGTCTCAAAATAGAAAAAAAGAAGAAAAGAAAGCAGTGGTACTTATGAGGTGAGGTTAATTCTTACCCAGGGATCTGGGGTTGAAAGGGGAGCTCTTCATTTCTCATGATAGGAAACCCTAAGGACCCCATTTCTGTACTTCTGTGAGTTGTAGGCAGTGTTTCAGTGCACACAGGCAGCATACTCTGATCAAACCCAGCCTGCCTGGATGCACGCTTCCCTCAACCTCCCCAGCCACTGGTAGTCACTCTGCTACTGTCAGGTTGACTTTTTGTTTTTTATCTTTCCCATGTGAGAATATGAACATGTGGTACTGCTTTATTTCCCCTAACGTGATGGTCTCCATGTCCATCCATTTTGCTGCAAATGACAGGATCTCATCCCTCCTCATGGCTGAATAGTACTCTGTTGTGTGTGCAAGTCACATTTTCTTTACCGTTCGTCAGGTGACAGGTAAGAGTCAAGCTTTTCTAACACATCAGTGCATCTACCCACAGTGCAAGTGCTGGGGTCCTGCTCCTTAATTAGGGCCCTGATGTTGGCAACACTGGCCTGCAGGACTGAGAATTGGAGCTCTGCACTTTGGTAACTAAATTCAAGTGCAGATTCAAAGAAGTAGATCTTTGAGTGTGTGAATAAAATGCCATTTGACTAATAAGCATTTAAGTTTTGTGTTTTGTGGGGTTTTTTGTTTGTTTGTTTTGGTTTTTTTGTTTGTTTGTTTTGGTCTTTTTGAGACAGGGTCTCGCTATGCAGTTCAGGCTGGCCTTGAGCTCACTTTGTAGCCCAGGCTGGTCTCAAACTTGCAATGATTCTCCTGCCTCAGCCTCCTGAGTGCTGGGATTACATAAGATTCTTTTTAAAATCATGTAACACTAGTTAGGACAGTCTTAGCGATGATTCTATTCCAATCCTCATTGTTATGGATAAAAAAACTTGGACAGAGCTTGCAATGAACAGGACTTTTGACTCCAGGAATTGCTCTTCCAACTATAGTTTTTTGATGTTAACTTTATAACAGTCTGAAAATCTCCCTCTTTCTATCTGATTACAGAGTCCAAATAGTGATAGCATGAGTCCTATGTGTCTTAGTCGGTTTCCTGTTGCTATGATAAAATGCCCAAGGCTGGGTACTTCATAAAAAAAAGGTTATCAAGCTTATGGATCTGGGGGTGAGAAAGTTCAAGATCAGGTGGCCTCATGTGATGAGTGCCTCATGCTGTGTCATAACGTGGCAGATGGCATCCCATAGCAGAAGCATGTATAAGGACAGCAAGCAGCACACGCAGAAGAAACCAAGCATGTGGACGACCCAACTTTATAACAATCTGCTCTTGAGGAAACTAACACAGTCTCTTGATACCTAACCCATTCCCAAGAGAGGGGCATTAGTACCTTGCCAGGGTGCTCCTACTGCCCCATGACTTAATCATCCTCCATCTTCACCCTATAGAGGTTTCCCCACCTATTGGTAGCATTGCAGCGAGGACCAGGTTTCCAGCACATGGACTGTCAGGGGACAAACCGTCTCCAAACCATACCAGCCACAATGCACCGGCATTGTCCACAGAGGAGCCTCACGTGACTCGGCAAACCGGTCCTCAGGAAGTGCTGGTGCCATTCCCCAGGGGACCTTATGGGACAGCTGCACCCTGCAGACGTGAGCCCATACTGTGTTCCAGACATGAGGCAGAACGAGCACCAGGACTAAGTCTTAGAAAGAGCAAACTGCTTCTATGATTCACACCCACACTAGTTTTCCAAAGGACTCTAGATTTACTCTGAAAACCAAAAGTGTTCACCCCCCAAGGACGCTGTGGCGCTGAGGAGGTGGCTGGTGATGGGAGCCGGGCCTCAGGGTGGTCCCTGCCCAGGTCTGATCACCCACTCAGCTGGTGAGCGGCCCCGGAGAAGGGTCCCTGCGGAGTCCCGCACCCTGCGTGCCAGGCGGCTGCAGTCCCGGTCACTGCAAGGGCCCAGTGGCCGTCAGTCCTCCTGGCTCTCTCCCTCTGATGACAGTGCAGTCTCCGAGGCCCTGGTCTCTCTCCGGCAGAACACACATTTGGTGAATATTTCAGAAGAGCTGTCGCTTTCGAAGGTGGAGAAAGACCTGTCGCATCCTTCACACTGCCATGAAATATTTTAAGACAGGAGCAAGGAGATGCTGGTCAGAGGAGACCAAGGGATGGAGGTGAAGTTCCCTGCCCACCCCCAGCTCCACCCAGCTACCCCGGCTGGGCCGAGGCAGGGCTCCTTCTCCGGAGTCTTCAGTCCCACAAAGTCGCCACTGCATGGGTTGGCGAGGACAGGCTTCTGTTCCCTCTCCCTCTCCAAAGCTAAGCACACGGAGGGCAGGGCCTTGGTGGTGGGGCAGATGGGCGAGTGTCCAACCCTGTCCACTGCTCTGTGCGGAGCAGAACTGTGGAGCTCAGGGGACATTCTGACACCTTGACATGGGGGGACACCTGACTTTTATGGAACTGAGAGAAGCAGCAGGCTGAACAAACCAAGCAGGGGTTTCTACTTGGCTAATGCAAGCGCTCAGCATCCCTCGGTCCTGGGCCTGCTTCCGGCCACAGCCCACAGAAGCTCACCTGCTCACCTGCTTCCCACTCACCCTGGAGAAATATGAACAGGGGCCTGGGGCCGTGGAACGGGGCCCAGAGGCCTGGCTGGGGGTCTGGGCTGGAGTACAGGAGCTCATGCGGTGTCCAGCTGTGCATCCGGCCACTGCTGCACTGGACGCAGTGCTGCCTCATCTCCCCGACACCTCCGCATTTGCTCCACCCTAGCCATGCCAGCCGGACTCGCTGCCTCAGGAGCAGGGCTGAGCCCGCGGCAGGGGAGTTCTCCCCTGGAACATCGGCCTGGCTCGCCCCTACCACTTTCCAGGCTGCGCACGGCCACCTTCTCAGCTGGACCTGTCCTTTAAAATACTGCGAGCCTACGCTCCCACTCTCCCTGTGTCATTGTCCTTCAAACTACTATCACTGTGTAGCTTACTACATGTCTTCCTTGTATCTTTACACATTGTTTGTCTCTTCTCTTAGAATTTAAACTCCTACAGGGCAAGAACTTTACTCTCCTAGGTATATCCCCAGTTGCCAATAAATGTTTGTTCAAAGAATAAATTCATTTGTGGTGGACCAATGCAAGTCTTCACTGGGCTTAATTTTACCTAGTACCAACCTGTTTCACCTTTAAACCCATGCTCTTTTTGTACTTGATTACCAAAGGAATTTGGTCAATTTCTTCAATATCCCATAGTCTCATGGTCCTATCCTAAAACAAGGCGAACAGTAAAACATTGATCAGGAAAAAGTTCATGGTACATCCATACACTGGAATAACATTGAGTGCCCCACAGTTATCACGCCACAAAATGACACAGAAGTACCTTCCATGCATGTTAAGCAAAAGAAGTCAATCTGAAAAGGCTGCAGACTGTCTAACTCCAACTCTAAGACATTCTGGAAAAGGAAAAACTATAGAGATAATAAAAAGGTCAGTGGTTGTCAAGGTCCTGAGGAAGAGGATGAGGAACAAATAGATGGGGCCCAAGGTATTTTTAGGGCAGTAAAATTACAGTGGTACCTCGATTCATGAAGTTAACTCGAATTCCCTGATCAGAATCATGGAAAGAATTAATTTGGTGAACCGAGGCACCTCTGTATTCTGTGTGCTGCTAACATGGTGGAGGCATGGCATGCATTTGGCAAAACTCATAGAACCTAAAAAATAAAGAGTGAAGTGGTGTGAATTATGGAGTTTAGGTAATAATAGTTCCAGAAAGGAATAGAGTCTTCTGGATACCTTGGTCTTAGCACAGTGAGACATTGCTGGACTTCTACCCTCTGGAACTGTGGGATATTAAGTTTGTGTTGTTTTATGTTTAAACAGTGCAATCTATGATAATTTATTATAGCAAAACTACTACACTGGAATTAAACCCTCAAAAATGAAAGAAATAATAAAAAAATGGGCAACTGAAATGAATAGACACTTCTCAGAAGAAGTACAAATAGCCAGTAAATATATGAAAAAAAATATTCAACATCACTGGCTATTAGAGAAATGCAAGTTAAAACAACACTGAGATTTCATCTTACTCTAGAAAAAATGGCTACCATCAAGAAATCAAACAATAAAAGCCAGGTGTGGTGGAGCACATCTATAATCCCAGCATTTGGGAGGCTGAGGCAAGAGGAGTACCAGGAGTTCAAGGCCATCCTGGGCTACATAGTGAGTTCAAGACCAGCCTGAACTGCATAGTGAGAATTTGTCACCCCTAAAAAAAGACTTAACTTTAGCCAGAAATCATGTGTGCATGATAAGAACAGAGCTACAAGTCAAAGTGGATGTCACATTTGACAGTATACTTTTTTACCACTGTATAAAAGAAAAGGATGTCCTATGAGCTACAGGAACTTCAGAAAACTACTGGAAAAAGAAATGGAGAAGTAAAAATAATTTACTATATTAGGTCAGAAAGAAATTCATCACATTGCCGGCATGGTGGCACATGCCTGTAGTCCCAACATGTGGGAAGCTGAGGCAGGAGGATCGTTGCAAGTTCAAGACCAGCCTGGGCTGCAAAGTAAGCTCAAGGCCAGCCTGAACTGCATAGTGAGACCCTGTCTCAAAAAACAAAACAAAACAAAGCAAAACAAAACAAAACAAAAAAATAAAGAAATTCATCACCGTTGGGAGGTTTGCTGTTGTGGCAAAATGTACATGACAAGCTGGGTGTGGTGCACGCTTGTAATGCCAGCACTCAGGAGGCTGAGGCAGGAGGATCACTGTGAGTTCAAGGCCAGCCTGGGCTACACAGTGAGACCTTGTCTCAAAAAGATTTGAAAAAGTACATGACATATTTCTTATGTTAAGCACTCATAAGTGCACAATTTAGAGACATTAAATATATTCACAACATTGTGTCATCATTACCACTACCTGTAGTCAAAACTTTTATTTTGTTTAAATAATAGTATCCATGTAGCAGAAAAGTAAAAAAGTACAGAAAAATATATAATTTCAAGTAAACACTCACTTTTTCTATTTTTATATTAAAGCAATAACCTAAGGCCCTATACTTTTTCTTACATATTATATTATTATGGGCTTTTGTTTTTGTCTTTTTGAGACAGGGTTTCACTATGCAGTTCAGGCTGGCCTTGAACTCACAGTGATCCTCCTGCCTCAGCCTCCTGAGTGCTGGCATTACAGGCATGCACCATGCCCAACTTATTATGGGCTTTCAGTCTGAGCTATGTGTATCCCAGGCTGCCTCTCTAGAGGGCTGGTGATGTTAGGCAGTCTTGCCCATACTCTCAGAGGCCTATAAACCTCCACCCTGGAGAATTAAATGTTCTGATAAAGGTAAGGTGGGACCCCACTTCTCGATGTTCCTGCTTGAAGAATAGTCCTTAGGATATCCATGGTGAGCCGTTCTGAGCCACCAAAATGGGATCCCAAGATGCACTGGTGCAGAGGGGAGGGCAGGCCCACCTGGGCCTCGGGCAGTCTCTACTGCTCCTCTGTGTGTGGCACCTGCCCTCCGAGCCCCTTGTCAGCTCCTCCACACCTGTCTGACAGCCTCTTTCTCCAACAAACGCAGAAATGCTCAAATGCAGAAATACCTGGCCACTCCCACACCCGCAGATGGAAAGACTCACTTTCCTCTTTCCCAGGCGGCTCCGGGGCCCAAGCATCACGCCGAGCCTCCCCAGGAATTTGAGACTCGGGAGTAATTCTCCAGCACTCACCAAGTCTGACAAATCTGATGGACACTGTAAGTCACTCAAAGCAAGGGCACGTTTACCTTTGAAGCAGACAGAATCCATTTCTTGTCATTACTGACAGCAACATCCATCACCCAGTCATCATGGCCCTGAAGAAAAATAAAAATTTAACAAGGATCCTCAGAGAAAGTACCTTTATCAAAGCAACAGAAGCGAAGTTAGAACCCAATGTTGCTTCCCTTTAAAACCAATAACTGTACTTCCTGTTTCCTCAACATGTAAGGCAGAATACATACTATAAAGACTGGTGATATATATGTTTATTGCGGTACTGTATGTTTTTAAAAACGGTTCTGTGATGTTCAGAAGGGTAGACGGACATACAGGATTATATTCCCATCTGGTCGCAAGCTTCTGTTGGCGCTCTGTGTTACAGGAAATACCACCCCGAGGTCCTAGCGGTGAGGGGGCTTTTGGCTTCACATTAACGGCAAACCACTGTGACCCATGGTGGCTGGGCAGATGGTGGGGGCTGGCACGGCTTCATGATGTCTGCGTCAGCAGCTTTGTCACCCTCTGGCCTTTCCCTTACGGACAGAGGGGGAAGGCGAGGCAACAGGTGTGGTAGGAAGGCAGGGAGCAAGAGAGGTTAGGCTGCCGCGTACAACAAAAAGGAATTCGAGGAGAGCCGAGAAAAGGGGGAGAGAAATGAGAACAACCTGATAGGGGCAAAAGGGTTTCTCACCACCGGGGATTTAACATTCAATCTTAGGCTGCTTATTTGCTGGGAGGTAAGTTTTGTTTGCACTCTCAAACCCTAGATGGAGACAGACTGGCCCATGGCCCTGGGCGTGTGCTGCTCAAGGAGGCAGGGTCTCGGCTTGGGGCTGTGGGGACACGGAGATCAAGTGTCTTGTTGGGGAGGGGCTGGGGATTTAGCTCAGCGGCAAAAGCGCCTGCCTGGCAAGTGCAAGGTCGTGAGTTCGGTTCCCGGTACCGGAGAAAAAACAAAACACAACAAAACACAAAAAAACAAAAAGAGTCTTGTGCGGGGGAGCACTGACAGATAAAGGCAAGGATCAGGGAACATGCAGAAGTCATGGGTACAGGGTCCCCGGAACAGGGGCAGCGAGTGACCCAACCTTGGATTCCGCCCTGTTGGGTAATGCGTCTCTAACTGCAGAGCCACTCCGAGTTGGGTCTCTTAACTTCCAGCCGGGAGCACTCAGCTGACAGCCCCCATCCTGGAGCTCCCGGCTGTCCACGCCTCTTGTGACATCTCTTCCCCTGCACGGCTGCTGTCCTGCTGTCGGGACGCTTCCGCCCCTGGGGGTGCCCTTGCTGTTCCACTGATCGCAGTGCCCTGCTGCTCCGCCCGAGGCGAGCGCCTCCATCCCGGAGAAGCCGTCCCTGCCCACCGCCACGGGGCGGTCCTGAGTCTGTTTCTATCCTGTCCCCTGGTTTGGTTTCTCCACCCCTCACACTGTCGGGATCCGCTGCTGGTTCTCGGCTGTCTTGCCTACAGGGCGCCAGCTCCCTTAGGAGGCACCAGGCCTGTCTGGCTGCTGTGTGGCCAGCTTCGGACACGGCTCAGAGGGACCCAGGAGCACAGCTCAGATCTATCTGACGCTGCCCTCCGTACCTTCAGGGACAGCTTCCGGTAGCCTTCTGCCACGTCCCAGATGGCCACGGTCTTGTCGAAGCCTCCGGAAATGAGAAAAGAGCCTGCAACAGCACGGGAGAGTCTGGGTGTGTGTGGGGGGACGTCCTCCTCGGTGAGGGCACGGTGGCTCACGCTGACCACCCTGAAACCTTCCTGGGGGGCTCGGTGACCCCCAGCCAATCACAGCAGGCTCTCATCATGCATGGTAGTTAGGGCCCATAGATGTTATGGGTGTTGGGCTAGCAAATGCGGAACCATTGCTCCTGGGGAAATGCAGGGTTAGGGTCCCCAGAGCCTCTGGTCACCGGTTCATCAATTCACCAGTACATAAGCTTGTTTTATGAGTGTTTCTGTTTAAGCACACACACACACACACACACGCACACACTCACTGACACTGATTCATTAGCACTGAACTCATAGCCAACAGCACTAAGGCTATTGCCTGAACTCAAGTGTACCTAACGTGAGCGTTTTCTCCGTTAGGTCCATCACAGAGTTCTTGCACTTAGGAACACTGGACAGCACTTCCGCACTGTGCGTGAGACCCATTTCAAACAGCAAAACTACTAACCAAAAGCACAAAAATGGTGGGGCTGGAGCTTTGTTGCTTAAACTACACTGAGCTGAGTTTCCATTATAAACAAAATTGAGCCTATGAGTTTTTTTGACCTCATGGCAAAAAAAAGAAAAATCCCCCCTCATCCCTGGAGATTGCCTCTCTGACATTAGCAAAGTCCGTACGCATGGAATAGGAAGAACTCTGCCCGGCGCCCTTTGAGAACACGGGCTGGCGCGTGTTCATCACTCACTGTCTCTGGCAAAGCAGCAGGAGCTCACGGAGCCTTCGTGGCCCCGCATCAGGGTCACACAGGCGCCGCGGTTTCGAAAGTCCCCCGTGTAGATGTTCCATATTCTCAAGGTCTTATCCCAGGAGGCTGTACACAGGAAATGGCCACTGAAGGTAAAACAGCAGTTCGAGATGCCGCTGTCGTGCGCCCTGAAATACAGACAGGGGGCGTGTTAGCGCCTCGGGCATCAGAGAAGTCTGCTCCCTAGAAGAGGGGAGGAAGCCGGACGCGGCCACCATCTCCTGTGAGCAAATGGACATCAGTCCTCTGATCCACCGCGGTGCAGACATGAATTGCTCAGGCTGTGGCACACTACGCCGGGATTTCTCAGCCACCTGAGTGTTGACATTCTGTGCTGGATAAATCTTCGTTGTGGAGGTCCGCCCTGTAGAACGGAGGGTGCTTATCGGTGTCCCTGGCCTCTGTCAGCTAAATTCCAGTAGCTCCTGTCATAACCCACTTAGACGAACCAAACTGTCCCCAGTCATTGCCGAATGTCCGCTGGGGAACAAAACTGCCCCCATTTGAAGCATTGAAAGTTCAAAAGCCACTTGTGGCCTGAGGGAAAAAACACCTGAAAAGCCATCCTTGGTGGTGAATGGACTGACAGCTGTTCAGCTCCGTGCTGGCTCCACTTACTGAGAGGTTGTCCCTCTCCTCCTCCTTCCTCCCTGTGATGCTGGGCCTGGCTCCTTCTCCCCACGTCCCACTGCTGTGTCCCCGTCCCACTTCTTTCTCACTCACTGTCCTTATTTTTCCACACCAGCGCTCTCTCCCTTTTCCCCCACCTCTCCTCATCTGTCTTCGGTGCCATTACAGCGCAGAATAATGTTCTATGTTTATTAACAAAGGTTTGGGGTATCTACACTTGATTTTAAACTATCTTTCCTTGAAAAGAAAAAAATCTATCAGATTTCAGCCACTTTTTGTTGTGTTTGTGAGCCTCAATATTTCCCCTGAGATTCTTATTTCATCTGACAGAGGTTCGGGTGACACCATAAATAAGTCCGTGCATCTCTGTGCCAAATCAGCCATTTCACCGGAAGAAAGCGCTGAGCAAAATCGTTTTCCAGAGCTCAGGTCAGAGCGTCGAACCCCATTTCAGTTCACTAAAAGGCACAAGCTGAGCAAGGTGAAAAAACAATGTCAGCTCCTCAGAGGTGCCCGGGACAAATTCCCTGAGCCTTGGTGTCTGGTGGGCAACCTGGCCACGAATTTTTTTTTTTGAGACAGGGTCTCTCTATGTAGTTCAGACCAGCCTTGAACTCACTGTGTCGCCCAGGTTGGCCTGGAACTCTCAGTGACCCTCCTGCCTCGGCCTCCTGAGTGCTGGGATTATAGGTATGTGCTGCCATACCTAGGTTTGGCCAGGATTTTTAAGCAATCGTTATAAAAGTGCTCACAGGACAATTATTATGAATCATGCTTGGAACAAGAAGTTAGAAAACTTCAGTGAAGAAATAAAACGTATAAGAAGAAGCCAATGGAAATTTTTGAAGTGAAAAACACAATAGCTGATTGAAAACGTTGCTTGGGTGACTCAGCAGCAGAGTGGAGAGAGCAGTGGAAGAATTAGTGAACGTGAAGGCAGAACCAGACAAATTAGCTTAGCTGAACAAATGAGAGAAAACAGAGCCTAGACATTTACATGACTATGACAAAAGATTTACCACTTATGCCATCAGAGGTACCGTACCGGGGCAGAGAAAGAAGGCACAAAAGAGCTGCATAATCCCAGCACTTAGGAGGCTGAGGCAGGAGGATCACCCCAAAGTTAAGGCCAGCCTGGGCTGCATATTGAGACCCTGCCTCAAAAAACCAAAACATGGGGGAGAAGGGAGGCCTCAAAAAATAATTGAAGAGCCAGGCGTGGTGGTGCATGCCTGTAATCCCAGCACTCAGGAGGCTGAGGCAGGAAGATCATTTGCAAGTTCAAGACCAGCCTGGGCGACAAAGTGAGCTCAAGGCCAGCCTGAACTGCATAGCGAGACCCTGTCTCAAAAAAGACCAAAAAAAAAAAAAAAATTGAAGAAATAATGGCTAAAATTTTACCACCTTGTGCAAAAAATATATACCTACATATTCAAGGTTCTGAGTAAACTCCAAACAGGATCAATCCAAAGAAATGCATACTCAGACACATCAGAATTAGACTTCTGAAAACCAAAGATAAAGAAAAAAATCCTGAAAGCAGCCAGAGTGAGGAATGGCACCTTATCAAGGGGAGAAAACAATTTGTGTGATGGCAGGTGGCACATCAGGGACCAGGGAGGCCAGAGGGAAATGACAGGGCAGCTCTTAAGCACGGAAGAAAAGATCTGGTAATTGAGATTTCTGTATCTTCCGTAAGTTCAAGGCCAGGCTGGGTACATAGTGAGACCCTGTCTCGAAAAGCCAAACCAACAGAAATAAACAAATAATAAGTGGTGTATTTACAGACAGTCAATTTAAGATGAAGCAAAACTACCAGGAGATGCTTTGCTTATTTCCCTCTCCCACCACCATGTCCACTAGGACAGCAGGGGAGGGTGGGCTGGTGTGCCCACAGCTGGAGCTTGGTTGCCTCTGCTGCCCTCACCCGCCTCACCGCCACCCTGGAGCGCCTCTGAGAAGCAGCGCAGAGGGGTCCCCCACGGCCCCCTAAACTCGGCTTCATGAACAGCACACGCCGGGCCTGTGTTATCTTGTTCAGACCTCACCTCTGCTCTGCCTGCAGGGAGGAAACTGAGGCCCCAGGTCACCCAGAATGGGAAGCCACATCCTCTCTATGCCTGACCAGGCCACCAGGGGAAGCTGGCCCGGCAGCAGGAATGGAGCAGAGCAGGCAGGGTGACAGGAGCAGCTCAGGGTGGGATCCTGATACAGGGCCCGGTGCTGAGGGCTGGCCCCATCTGGTGGTGGCCGTTGACTAGGGAACCTGTTTTACAGGAGAGGCTGGAAATTCACTTTGTGTATGTGGTGGGGGAGGAGGGTAGACAGGGGGTTGAACCCAGGGCCTTTGAACTGAGCTGCACCCCGTCCTCTTTTTATTTTGAGACACTGTATCACCACACTGCCTAGGCTGTGCTCGAACTCACATCTTCCTCCTTGGCCTCCCAGAGGCTGGGACTGCAGGTGGGCACCGCCAGGCCCGCTGGAATTCACATGTTGATGAGGGCTCTGCACTGTTTTCCAGAGTGGACTCGCACCGTGACAAGTGCATCTGGGGCCCAGCCCAGTGTGCAGGCCGCAGCTGGCAGCTTCTCCCTGCCCGGCTCTCTGTCCTCTTGGAGCGCCCGAGACACACTGGAGACACCGCCGCAGGGACCCCCGCCTGCAGGCAGACTCTGGGAGGGTGCGGAAGGAGGCGTCCCATCCACCTTGCTGCTGCAGGATGCTGCTGGCCTCTGGGACCCTTCTCACCTGGGGATGGTGAGCAGCGTGGCCTGGGAGGTGACATCCCAGATCTTGATGCACCTGTCCAACGAGACGGAAGCCACCCTCTGGCTGTCCGGGTCAAAGCAGCATGCCATGATCGACCTTCTGTGATGGCCTGCAGCACAGGAAAGTGGTTTGTTACCATGAGGGCCACACTCCGGGCCACTCAGCCACTGATAGCACGGAGATGCAGCTCCAGTTCTCATAAGCGACTGCGCACCTGCACGCACGTTTCCTGAGTGCCTACCTCGAGCCAGGCTTGGAACCCTAACCCAGCTGACCTGCTTTCTGCACGACGGGAGAGATGCCCTTGAGCAGGCAGCACCCGCCACATGAGAGGGCCGTGAGGGTACTGCACGGCTCACCTAGGCCCAGCATGCCTCCCCTGGGCCCTCAAGGGCCCTAAAAGTCATCAGGCAGGAAAAGAAGTGTGCCCCTGGCAGAAGGAACAGCACATGCAGAGGCCTGGCGGGTGGACTGAGCCCAAAGCACGGTGCACAGCTGGAATTCGGAGTGGAGGAGAGGCAGAGTGTGAGGTGATCCATTAGGGGGGCAAAGCGAGCTGTGGGCAGTGCTCCTGTCATGGTAACAGGTTGGTAAAAGGAAATAGAAAGGACACATGGGAAGTCGTCACATGCAGTTCAGGAAGGCCCCTGTGAAATGTATTGTTAATAATGGACACCTCTAGCCAGGCGTCGGGGCACACACCTGTAATGCCAGCACCATGGGAGGCTGAGGCAGGAAGATCATAATTGCGAGCCCAGTCTGTCTGGACAACTTAGCAATTTAGGGAAATCCTGTCTCAAATTTCCTTCCTTTCCCTTCCCTTCCTTCCCTCCTCTTTTCCCCTTCCCCCTTCCCTTCCCTTTTTCTTTCTTCTCCCTGTCTCTTTCCCTCTCCCTCTCCCTCTCTCTCTCTCTCTCTCTGTCTCTTTGGTGCTGAGGATCAAACCCAGGGCCCTGTGCTTGCTAGGCAAGTGCTCTACTGCAGAGTTAAATCCCAATCCTCAAAAAACTTTTTTAAAGGTGTGAGGTGCTGGGGCTCAGTAGCTCAGTGCGAAGGCATTGGGGTCAATCTTCAGCACCACAAAATAATAATAATAATAATAACTAATAACAAGTATGTCTGGACTAGAGATTCAGCTCAGTGGCAGAGCATCTGCCTAGTGTGCTCATGGTCCTGGGATGGATCCCGGCACCCAAAATAATAATTATAATAATAATAATGATAAAAGACACCTTTTAGGAAGGGACAGATACAGCAGCCTAGCACTCTTTACATACGGAAAAATTTTAAACAATAACTGCATTTTTAAAAAATTTGCCTTTTTAGACAATTGCAGCCCTGCACACAGGTGGAGGAAGCAGCGCAGGGAAACCCCTCGCGACTTCCGCCCAGCTTCCCATGTGGTAGCATCGTGATGCTGCAGTATCACCGCCAGGGAATTCATACATGCTGGGTATTTTGTATGTGGTTATTATTTTTATTTTCTAGAAAATATTTTAATATTTTATATTCTGTATTTTTATATTCTATAAATATAGAATATTTATATTCTATCAATACAGGTAGAAGCTGGACGCAGCGGTGCTTGCATGTAATCCTGGCACTTTGCAGGGGCTAAGGCAGGAGGATCACAAGTTCGAGTCCTGCTTGGGCAGCTTAGGGAAACCTTGTCTCAAAATGAAAGGGGTGGGCATGTAGCTTAGTGTGAAGGTGCTGGGCTGCATCCCCAGCATCATAAATGAATAAAGCCAGGTAGAAATATGGAGAAGGCTGAGCCTATGTGCATGTGCGGCTGGACGGGAACATCGCTTCATTTGTTATAAACACAAGACTGAAATGAAAAGCATTAACCAAAGAGGATCAGGCTTGGTCTAAACTGTGCTTTTCCCAGTGCCCCAGCCTTCACCAAGCAAAGCAGTCAGCAGTTACTGTTGCTCAAGTGACAAGCAAGTGCTCCCATGGAGGCAAGACCTAGCTGGGGCCCGGGTGATCTCACCTTCAATGTATGTCACATTGCTGATGTTTTCTGCGTCCATTATGTAGATTCCATGATCTATATCCAAGGCCGAGACCACGTATTTCCCATCCGGGGAATATTTACAGGACACTACAAAGGTATCATGCCTGATCTTCCACTGAAAGGGGGCGACAATCAAAAGGTCATTTCCACCCTCTCCCTGGCCCAGCCACCCAGTAGAACTCTCTGACGATGGAAATTTCCATCCACACACCATCCAAAATGGTGGCCGCTGGTCCCTGGCACTGGTAGTGGGCGGTGTGAAGAAGGAGCTGAATGTTTAAGGTTGTATACTTTTAATTAATTAACTTCTTAACAAATTAATCTGGGTCCAGGACAGAGGCACAGGGACAGAGGGCACACACGGAGAACCGGCAGCAAGGTTCTAGCAATGGTCAACTTTATTCCTATTCAGTGGGGTAAACAAGTGCTAGCAAACGTCTGCCTTGTGCCTGGCACTGTGGACAGGATGCTATAGTGAGTGTCCCAGACACTCACGGCACCCTGTGGAGGAAAAGGGGGTGATGAGCTAGCTACAGTGTTGTACATTTGTAATCCCAGCACTTAGGAATGGAGGCAGGAGGACTGTGAGTTTAAGGCCAGCCTGGGCTACATAGTGAGTTCAAGGTTGGCTTGCACTACATACAATAGAATGCTGTCTCAAAGATAAGAAAAAAGGCAGGGAAAGGGGCAATGTGTACTCAGTGATCTAGGAAAGGAGGATCTATTCCTAGTGTTATTGTGACTGCTTTAAAATATGTACTCAAAATCTTTAATAGTTTCCCTCTCCAATAGGTGGGGCCCAGTTACCAATTCCTTGAATGTTGCTGGAATTAGTGACTGGATTCTATTTTTTTTTTTTTTTTTGTCTTTTTGAGACAGGGTCTCGCTATGCAGTTCAGGCTAGCCTTGAGCTTACTTTGTAGCCCAGGCTGGTCTCGAACCCACAACAGTCCTCCTGCCTCAGCCTCCCGAGTGCTGGGATTATAGGCATGTGCCACCACTCCCAGCTGTGACTGGATTCTAATGAGCAGAACATGGCAGAAGGGAAAGTGTGGGGCTAGAACATAAAAGAAATCATGGGGCTGCGCGTATAGCTTGGTGGTAGAGAACATGGTCAGCCTTGCCCAAGGCCCTGGGTTCAACACCCAGCACCAAAAAAATAAATAAATAAATAAAATAAAATAAGGAATCATGGCTTGCTCCTTGCTCTTTCTTGGCTCACTTGCCCTGTGGAAGTTAACTGGGTGTCCTGAGGACACACAGCAGCCCCGAGTCTCCCTGGGGATCCACATGGAGCTGAACCGAAGCCTCCTGCCCCCGGCCAGTGAGTGAGCCGCTGTGGAAGGGATTCTCCAGCCCCCATAGAGCCTTAAGCTGACGGCAGCCTCAGATGACCTCTGCACTGCGGCTTCACAAGAGGCCTGAGCCAGAACCAGTTAAGATGACGAAAAGGAAATTTACAGCAGAAGAAATAAACACTTGGGAAAATATTCAAAGCCAGGAGTGATCAGCGCAAGTCTCATTTTTTTCCCACCTACCACATTGCCCATATCTTTAAAAACTCGTGATACCCAGCGCTTGAGGGTGGGAGGTGGTGCGTTCTCCTTGAATCCCCCGGGTATCAGCGGGCAAGCTTTCTGGAAAGCATTTTTAAAGCTCTGTGTTTCTATACTATTTGAAGTGGCAATGAAATCTAGCTATAGATACTAAAAATATATGGCAGCACATGTGTAAAAAACATATGCAATCGCCGGGCATGGCGGCACATGCCTGTAATCCCAGCACTTGGGAGGCTGAGGCATCGTTGGGAGTTCGAGACCAGCCTGAGCTACAAAGTGAGCTCAAGGCTAGCCTGAACTGCATAGCGAGACCCTCTCTCAAAAAGACAAAAATAAAAAAATAAAAATAAAAATAAATACAAAAACGTATGCAAGCCATGATATAGCCATGTATAGTGCCACACAAGTGCCTGCCTGGCAAGCAGAAGGTCCTGAGTTTGATTCCCAGTATCCAAAAAAAAAAATGCAAACTTTCCTTATCATAGTGTTATTCATAAACAAAAATAAGAAGAGCCTTAGAGTTCTCTAACAGGGAGCAGTGAGACAGGTGAGAAGTCCTGCCCTGTCTGGGCCACGGAATCCCATCCAGTCATTAAAAAGGACGATGGGTCCAGACCTGGTGGTGCATGCCTATAATCCCTTTACTCAGGAGGCGGAGGCAGGAATATTGCCATGAGTTTGAGGCCAGCCTGGGCTCCACAGGGAGTTCAAGACCAGCTTGTACTAAGAGAGAGACCCCGTCTCGAAAAACCGAAACCAAAACCAACCCTCCCCACCTCATAAAACAAACCAAATCAGGACCCAAATAAAAGGGTAATGGAGGGACTGGGGATTTAGCTCAGCAGCACAGCACCTGCCTGGCAAGCATGAGGTTGTGAGTTCAATTCCCAGTACCGGAAAAAAAAAACAAAAAAAAACAAAAAAAAAAGAAAAAAAAAGAAAAAAAGGATAATGGAGCTCTATTCTTACTTGTTTTATTGTTAATCAAGGGCAGGGGGAGTCGGGGCCCAGAAAGTATATATATGATGACACTATGTTTGTTAATAGGATATACTTGCCTAGGTTCATAACCAAACTGTACAGAGAAAGAGACACTGAGATGTTAACTATAATCTCTGACTGACGCTTTTAAGGGTTTTCTGTTGTTTAGCTGTTTTGTGATACTGAAGCTTAAACCCAGGGCCTTTCCAATGAGCTACTTTCCCAACCCTTAAAAAAATTTTTTTCCAAACAGGGTCTCGCTGAATTGGTAAATTGCTGAGACTGACCTCAAATCTGTTATCCTCCTATCTCAGCTTCTCAGAGTGCTGGAATTACAGGCATGCACCACCACATGTTATTTGCTTGCTTTTAAACATGGCTTATCTTGTCTTTCCAAAAATGTTTTCAATGAAAAAAAAAAAAAAA
>NW_004955468.1:543757-547527 GCF_000276665.1 Chinchilla lanigera | reverse complement strand
CCCAGGCTGGGCTCGAACTCACAATGATCCTCCTGCCTCAGCCTCCTGAGTGCTGGTATTACAGGAGTGCACCACCACACCCGGCTGCTTTCTTCGTCTTTTTGAGACAGGGTCTTGCTATGCAGTTCAGGCTGGCCTTGAGCTCACTTTTGTAGCCCAGGCTGGTCTTGAACTCACAACGATCCTCCTGCCTCAGCCTCCCGAGTGCTGGGATTACAGGTATACGCCACCACACCCGGTTACGTTTAGGGCTTTAAAGGCACCGTTTCTTTTGCTCTGTAATGTGTTGTCTGTAAGAAGAGCTCTACAGTTCATAAGGACAGTGTGTGATGTTCAGAAAGGATTTCTTTTACACTTAGCAAAAACATATTCACATCGTATGCCTATAGCTTATATGTTCCTGTGGCAGAGTTTGTTCTCTCTATAAAATAAGTTCCCACGAAACTTAAATCCCGTACTAGTTTCTAACCGGTGTACTGGTTTTGGAGCTGCTGCTCAGAGTCAAAACAAGTCCATTTTCAAGCAAATTTCCCTTGTCTGTTAAAGGCCCATCTCCTGTCTCTGCGAGTGGATTTCGGCAAAGGTGGCCCCGAGGTCCTTCTCTTGTGTGCTACTGCCTCCCAGCTCAGGCCTGCCCTGCCTCCCTGGGCCTCAGTTTCCCCTGAAAATGAGGGCCTGGGCTAGATGGCTAAGGCCCCTTGCAGCTGCCACAGTTTATTTGCAGCTGTCGAAAAGACACTTCACAAATGAACAAATAAACAAACCAACCAACCAAGACCTTATCGCTATGCCTGTACACTAGCCTCCCTGTGGACCCTCCCTTTCGCTGAGCAGTGGAAAACAAAGGAAATGTCACCTTCTGCTGTCAGCTGTGATGCTGCACTCTGACACAGGAGCTTTGGGCCTTTGCTCAAAATCCCGAATCACAGATCCATCCAGAGCATCCTCAAATCAAGGAGAGAGAGAGCAGAGAGAGTGGTCAGGACCGTATTGTGGGAGTCGGGGACGGAAGTCAGCAGCAGCCCTTAGCCCGTCTACGGAAGCTGAGCTGGAAAATGTCATGGTCTCTCGACTCTTCCCGCACCCTCAAAGAGTGGCCTTTCCAACACCTCCCCAAGCAGGAAGAAGGACGGCACCACCCACGATAACTCCTCAACAGCTCCACAGGCAGCGGATGGGCGCCGGCCGCTCTGGGAGCAGAGAGGCAAACAGATCATTTTCCCATTCTCTACTAGCCAAAGAGGCTTTGCACACCGTACCCGTTTTCGCGAAAATAAGACCTAACTACAGATCAAAACTGCCAGCCCCAATCAGCCTGCCTTTACCTTACCTGCCACTACACAGTGGCCCTGGAGCAACAAACAGTGAGGTGTAATCTTCCACACAATGCTGGCTGTCACCACGCTAACCAGCTAAGTTACAGTGGAAACTTATTTTCTGGTTAGGTCTTATTTTCAGGGAAACATGGTAGCTATATCTTTCGATGACTTTTTTTTTGGTACCAGGAACTAAATTCATTACCCCAGGCTTACCAAGCAAGTACTTATGCTGCTGAGCTACATCCCCGCCCCTTCAATAACTTTTTAAAAAAGTTTCACACCTTTGATTCGGCAGTTCTGCTCTAAGTTCTGCTCCTAAGGAAACCACCAGGTTTATGGTCAAAGACTTATACATAAAAGGTTCCCAGCAACAATCTAGGTATCCATGAAAAGAGGGACAGTTAAGCCAGGTGTGGTGGCCCACAGCTGTGATCCCAGCACTCAAGAGGCTGAGGCAGGAGGATCTTTATGTGTTCAAGACCAGTCTAGACTACAAAGTGAGCTCAAGGCTAACCTGAACTTCATAGTGAGAACCTGTCTCAAAAAGACCAAAAAAAAAAAAAAAAAAAAAAAAAAAAAAAAAAAAAAAAAAAAAAAAAAAAAAAAAAAAAAAAAGAAAAAGGGACAATTAAACAAAGTAGCATATCCCGTAGGGGGCACCAGCAACTGCTAACGATCATGCTGAAGGTGAACAACGTGAGAGAACAAAGCAGGGGTACCAAAGCAGAAGGGTGTCTGTGGCAGCAAAGAGGAAATAGTTTTAGTAAGGAATGTGCCAACAGCTTTTCAGGAGAAGCAGCTGGGGCAGAAGGTGGCAAGTTGTTAGTAAGACAATGACTCACTAAAAAGATCTTGTGTTGTTACGTAAGACCCTGGTGCAAGGGTGCGGGGACTTGAGCCTGACAAGGGCAGCTGGTGACGAGACTCCCTGGATACCTACAGGTTACTGTGCATGAGGGTCCCCAAGACTTTCTGGGAAGCAAAGGACCTGGTGTCAGGGGTCCCCGAGACCACATGACAGCCACCTTCCCTTATAGTCACCTTCACAGCTAAGGCTCTTCGCCAAACCAGCAAAGAGAGGGGGCAGGGGTGAGGCCGGCAGGAAGCCAGGCACAGCGTCCTCTCTCAGTGGAGCGGCTCAGAAGTGCTGAATTCTCCAGCCGCACGTTGCAGCAGCAGCACAGAGGAAGTGTGGTCCACCAGGAGGTTGTAGTGAGCCTGAGTCCAGGGTTTTGGGTTTTTTTGGAGGGGAGGGGTGGGAAGTGCTGGACGCACAGGTATAGTACTCTCTGCCTAACCTGTACCCACATTCCAGACTTCCAGAAGGAGCGCAGTTTGCACAAACAGTTGAGGCGGAGTGAGGCAGAGTGAGCCATCGGTCATAAGGAATTGTTTTCCAGTGAAGGCCTGGTTGTGGGCCAAGGGCAGTCTTTTCTTTTTCTCTTCTCTTCTTTTCTTTTCTCTTTTCTTTCTTTTCTTTTCTTTTCTTTTCTTTTCTTTTCTTTTCTTTCTCTCTTTTTTCTCTTTCTCTCTCCCTTCCTTCCTTTCTTTCTTTCTCTCTCTCTCTTTCTTTTTCCTTCTTTCTTTTTTCTTTCTTTCTTTCTTTCTTTCTTTCTTTCTTTCTTTCTTTCTTTCTTTCTTTCTCCTTTTGAGACAGGGTCTCACTATGCAGTTCAGGCTGGCCTTAAGCTCACTTTATAGCCCAGGTTGGTCTCAAATTCACAACGATCCTCCTGCCTCAGCCTCCTGAGTGCTGGGATTATAGATGTGTGCCAGTGCACCCATCATAATAGCAGTCTTTCTAACACCAGCTGCCTGGCTCTGCTATGTGAGCACTTTTCTGTGGACTCACCCCCCATCCCTTGTTCTGTAAGACTGAAATAATCAAGTTAGGTTTGAGAGATCCCAGCAGGCCCTACTCAGGCCCTACTCAAAGGGAGGGACAACAGGAGTCCCAGAGTTGAATTTCCCAGGACAGGACCCATCTAGGTTGGTGGCCCGGGTTCTGGAGTCTAACGGCTTGGGAAGCATGGGCTGGTGCTGACAGCCTGGGATCGAGCCTCCCTGCCTGGTGCACTGCTCTGGGGAAAAAGCATGTGACTGTGAACTAAGACAGTGATCACCCTGGGGCCTGGGGCTGAGGCCCACGTAGTCTGGGCAGGGCCTTATGCCAACCAATGGCAGCAGAATGAACCGGAGTCCAAGGGGCTGTGCAGGTTCAGAATTCAACAGAGACACCACATGGCCCAGAGAAGGACTAGCAGCATGGACAGAGAAGCCAGCTCCTCTTCACCTGGCATTTTGGAAACACAACGATTTAAGTGGTGAGGCTTTTATGGATGGGTAGGTAGAGGCTCTAATTAGTAGTTAGAAAAACCAAGGAGATAACGATATGTGCAGCTCAGGTGTATTGCGGTTACATATTCAACATTCTGTAATTTTGTAAATGTA
>NW_004955468.1:520320-535185 GCF_000276665.1 Chinchilla lanigera | reverse complement strand
CTTCACACTTTTTCTCTGCTTTCTAGCATCTCTTTGAAAGCAAGGTTAATTAACAAACCAATATTTAAAAGTGCATGTAGGAAAATATAAAGTGGATATTGGAATTATATGCTATCTATATATCTGGGTAACATTATCAGATATTTGTTTTTCTTTTTTTTCAGATATTTGTCTTTTTAATTTCTATTTTTTTTTTTTTTTTTGTCTTTTTTTGAGACAAGGTCTTGCTATGCAGTCCAGGTTAGGCTTGAGCTCACTTTGTAGCCCAGTCTAGTCTCGAGCTCGCAGTGATCCTCCTGCCTCAGCCTCGCAAGTGCTGGGATTACAGGCGTGTGCCATCATGCCTGGCCTATCAGATATTTGTTAAAGCAGCCTTCAATGGACAGTAAAAAGCAGTCTAAACATTTTATCAGGAGATGACATTGTAAGATGGCACTGTACAGGAGTTGCTCACGGATAGTAGTAGAGGAGGATGAGTGGTATTTCTTCTGAAAGAATTGGTTTTACTTTATTTGCTTCATTAGCCAGAGTATAAAAAACTCTTAAAAGATTCTTCTCCCTGCAATTTCCCTCTCGTGTTTGTATGTAACCACTATACCTGATTTAGACAGAATTTTTGGAGCAATATTTACCTCTCGCTACATGTGGTGGATTGACAACTGGTGGTCAACTTATAACACCCAGCTGAACTGAATCAGTGTGGTGCTGGTGTGTGAGGCCCACCTGAGGACTGTTGCCAGCAGCATAAGGGGCAGAACTGGAGAAGTAGTTAGGTTGTTGGGAGCTGGTGGAAGCTGTAAGGAGCTGTTTGTTCTCTTGGACGAGCTTGTCATGCTGGCTTTCTTGCTGAGCTCTGCTGTTCTCATTGTCTGAGGAGCTTGGGACCTTGGTGTTGCTGAGCATGGCTACGGTTCACTCTGGGGGAGCTCTGGTCCTTACTTTGAGCATCGCTTCCTGGCTCTGGAGGGGAAGATGGTGCACTGCTCAGTCTCCTGGAGAAGCTTGGTGCATTGGTTTTCCTGATGGGAACTCAGCTGTCTTCACCATGGGAGGAGCTTGGGACCTCACTGTCACTGAGGATGTCTGTGGCACTTTTGGGGGAGCTCTGGTTCTTACTTTGAGCGTCACTTCCTGGCTCCAGTGTAGATCCCTCAGCCTGCTAGCACAGATCCTTCATCCCACTGGCACAGACTTTTTATCTTCCACCACTGACCTTGGGCCTTCACAGCACAGGTCCGTGAAACAGGCCTGCTTGAGACACAGTCATGGGCTCTAGGCTTCCAGCTGGACCCATGGGAGGCATTGTTACGGGCTCTAGGTCTTCAGCTGGACTCACGCAAGACATTTCTAGAGGATCCAGGCCCTCTGCTGGATTCTTTTGGTCTTTAGTGTGTGGACAGATTTCCTGCACTCTCTTCGTATATGACTCTTTAGGTAACTATTATAAATAATCTTATAAAATGTGTCCTGCATTATATTGTTCCCCTTGCAAAACCCAAAACTACGATACCACGTACAGTGCATGCTGATGTCTCCTACGGTATTTTATTTTAAAACTTTTGGGGTGGCCACGATATGTTAACTGGTTATGAGAAAAGCTTCCCCGGCTGCCATGCCCTTCAGGCTGCCCCTTCTTTCCCTGCTGCTCTGGAGGAAGAGCCTGAGCCCCAGAGCCCCAGTTACCCAGTTCTGCTTCTGGCTGGGCGGGATGGGGGAGTTCAGTTTTTAAGGGCAGGGGTGTCCATTCGAGTCCAGAGCTAAACCCAATTCCTCAATCCTTTCCTGTAAGACTTTTGTGTCCATCGGGGCAGCTCCCACATGGTCTCCCAGGGGCAAAGTTGGGGGGCACCTGCAGAGGGCCCTCTTAGCTCTCCTCAAGCCCAGCACTCTGGAAGAGAGGACTCGGTTTGGGAAGATGGAATATTCTCCCAGGGACAAACTCCTTTGTGGTACGTGAAGGATGATCTTCCTCCCTCCTTCCAGGTACCTCACGCTGTGCAGTGAAGGCTAATTAGGGTTGTGAGTGGAATTAAAGTTGCTAGACAGCAACTTTGAGATGGAGAGATTATCCTAGACTATGGGTGGGCTGATGTACCCAAAGGAATCTCTAAAAGTGGGAAAGAGTTAGGTCTGGTGGCACATGCCTGTAATCCTAGTACTCTGAGAGGCTGAGGCAGGAGGATTGCAAGTTTGGATGTAGCCTGGGTAAGTTAGACTTTTTTTTTTTTTTGTCTTTTTTGAGACAGGGTCTCACTATTGAGCTGGCCTTGAGCTCACTTTGTAGTCCAGGCTGGTCTTGAACTCACAACAATCCTCCTGCCTCAGCCTCCTGAATGCTGGGATCACAGGTGTGTGCTGCCACGCCTGGCTTGTAATTTAGAGATTTAGTGAGACCCTGTCTCAAAGTAAAAAGTAAGAGCCAGGGATATAGCTCAGTGGCACATTGTCTGCCTGGCAAGTGGAAGGTCCTGAGTTCAGTTCCTGGTACCAAAACAGCAACAACAAAAACCAAATCAAAGTAAAAAATAAAAATAAAAGAAGAGCTGGGGGTGTAGCTCAGTGCAAAGGCCCGGGGTTCAAAATGCCCGGTGTTGGGAAAAGAAAATCACACTCTAGCTATTGGCTCCAATGGCTTCAAGGTCCTGACCTTCCAGGTGAGAAACAGGGTGCTCAAGAATCAGATAAAAAAGGGAGTTCCACGTATTTCAGGCCAGTAATTAGGAGAGGTTTGGTGTGCGGCTGCTTTCCCATGGAGCTCAATGGGGAACTGGGCAGAATACAGTCAGCATAGACACTTGGGCCTTTTTTTTTTTTTTTTTTTTTTTTTTTTTTTTTTTTTTTTGGTCTTTTTGAGACAGGGTCTCGATATATAGCTCAGGCTAGACTTGAGCTCACTTTGTAGCCCAGGCTGGTCTCGAACTCGCAATGATCCTCCTGCCTCAGCCTCCCGAGTGCTGGGATTACAGGTGTGTGCCACCACTCCTGGCTTTTTTTTTTTCTTTTGAGACAAGCTTGTAGTCTGTTGCCCGTGCTAGCCCTCAAGTGATCCTCCTGTCTCAGCCTCCCCAGAATCTGGGAGTGTTGCTGCCACACTGGCTGAGGCTTCTATTTTCAGAAGGGCTCTGGCATCAGGAAACGGGGGGTTTGGAAGCACTCCATCACTCCCTGATGATAGGGGGTTTCCTGGGACCATGCTGTGCAAACAATCATGGTGTGCACCAAGATCCCAGACTCCTGGAGGAAAGGCCTCTAAGTCATGCTGTTTGTACAGTCTTCTTGGAATGGGCTCTGCTTATCAGTCTCTGATCAGTCCCCAGAGTCAAGGCTCCAGAGCCCAGCGGAGCCAGCCCTGCCCGCAGGCCCTTCCTGAAGACGCCGAAAGCCTTCGGGACCATTCTGTTCTCACTCCCCTGCTCAGAAGTTCTCCTCCCAGGTGACTCACTCTTTACCAGGGTAACAAGTTAGCTTCACAGTGAAGAATTCTGCAACCACCACCTGAATCCAGTGCTCAAAGTCACTGTCACAGATAATGGAACCCTGGGAGAGGAGGAGGAGGCAGCAGCTGAGGGACCCCCGCACCCTTGTGTGTTGCTGGGGGAGGCCTCATGTTTTTTTTTCCCAGTTTGGGATCACTGGTGGCTTCTACCATGGTGGTCTGAGGGATGGGGACTTCCAAGACTCACAAGGTTCGGAGGAGTCTGGAAAGTCAAAGTCTATGGAGAAATCCACCCAGGCGACACAGTCCTGTGCCAAAGGCTTTCCCAACTAGGCTTCTGGCTCTGACCTAACAGGTCTGCCTCTGTTGGGCACTCAACTCCCCGTTCCTGCCTCCCAGGGCTGGAGAGGCAACCAGAGCCATGCACATGCTAGCCAAGTGCTCTATTACTGTCTTGTTAAGTTGCTCAGGCTGGCCTTAAACTTGTAGTCCTCCTGCCTCAGCCTTCCAGATTATAGGCCTGCACCACCACGCCTGGCTCAGTGTTCATAATTTGAAGTCAGGCTGGGTGTGTTGGCACATGCCTGTAATCCCAGCATTAGGGAGGCTGAGGCAGGAGGATCACAAGCTTGTCACAAACTTCAACTAAGCTGGGACGTGAATGTAACCAACAGAAGTGAGACGTCCCCTCTAGGGGGTCCAGACACCAATCTGTCGAGAGTGGCCAGGAGGGTCACAGTCCCTGTGAAGTGCCCTCCCTCCTCTTGCAGTTTTGGTGGGAATCATAAGTTAGGAATGCTTCAGAAGTTAATATTCTATACGCACCAGAATCTAGAGCCAAACAGCCACTTGACTTATTATTTATGTATTTATTTTTGGTGGGACTTGGGATTGAACCCAGGGCCTTTGCACTGAGCTATATCCTCAGCTCACTTTTAAATTTTGAGACAGTTGGGATTACAGGTGTGTGCCTCCATGTCCGGCTGCCGCTTGGCCAGATGGATCCATCACAGAAGCCCTGTCCAGCTGGGATCTGCATGTGACCCAGATGGTCCAGCAGCATCCACAGTGTGTCACAGTGTATGCTCCACAGGGAGGCGTCCTAAGTCTGGAACAGCGTCAGAGTCCGAGTTCATGGCTCGTGTGCGTGCTTTCAGCTTAGCACAGCACTGAGCACACAGCAAATCTCACCAGGCTGTGGATGAGAGTCAGTCGCAGGCAGTTCAGAGCTGGAGATGCAAATCCAGAGAAACCAGAAAAGCCAGTGGCTTTTCCTGAGCAGCAGCAACCGCCAAGGGTGTGGGCCAGGCAGGCTGTGTCCCCAGCCCAAGTGACAGACAGCAAGACTGCTCTCACCCTTTTCTGTCTTGTCAGTTTGGGAGCTCAAATTGACCTCTTGAGAACATGTACACATTACAGCCGGTTGAGGTGGTACACGCCTGTAATCCCAGCTCTCAGGAAGGAGGTTGAGGTAAGAGGATCGCTGTGAGTTGGAGGCCAGCCTGGGCTGCAGAGTGAGTTCAAGGCCAGCCTGAACTACAGAGTGAGACTCTGTTTCAAAAACCAAAACCAAAAAAAAAAACAAAAAAAAAACATGCACAGCTTCAAGAGAGTGACACCCCAACCACAGATGGAAAAAAATATTTGCAAAAGGCATTTCTGATAGGCGACTGTTGTCCAAAATATCCAAAAGGTATTAAAAATTTATAGTAAGGGGTCAGGGATATAGCTCAGTGGCATAAGTGCCTGCCTGGCAAGCACAAGGTCCTGAGTTTGATTCCCAGTACCCCCACACACAAAAAAAATTACAGTAAGAACATGAACCGGGCATGGTGGCACACGCCTATAATCCTAGCACTCGGGAGGCTGAGGCAGGACGATCGTTGCGAGTTCGAGACCAGCCTGGGCTACAAAGTGAGCTTAAGGCCAGCCTGAACTGCATAGAGATCGTCTTAAAAAGACAAAAGAAAAAAAAAAAAAGAACATGAGCAAGCAGGTGGAGAAATAGACAGAAGACCTGAACAGCACTGTACCCCAGAAGATGCAGAGATGACAAATAAGCATATGAAAAGATCACATGCCATCCCGGGGGTGCCAATTAAAACAGTGACAAGATTCAGGTGTCCACCTGTTAGAGTGGCTGGAATCAAGATACTGGCAACGCTAAATGCCGGTGAGGGTGGGAACCAACAGGACTTGTATTCATCGCTGCTGGAAATGCAAAATGGTAGAGCTGCTTTGGAAAACAGTTTGGTAGTTTCTTACAGTACTCTCACCGTAAGAACAGCCAGGGGCCACACTTCTTGGTATTTCTCCAAAGAAACTGAACATTTATGTCCACACAAAAACCCACCCTTGTGTGTTTACTGCAGCTTTATTCCTAACTGCCACAACTTGGAAGCAATCAGGATGTCCTCAGTAGGTAAATGAATAAACTAGTAGAACCAGGGAGTGGAATATTATTAACCCCCAAAATGAAGTGAGTTTTCAAAGCCATGAAAAGACACAAAGGAGCCATAAATGCATGTTTCCTAGTGAGGAAGCCAGGGCGAAAAGGTACACACTGTACAAGTCCAGCTATATGACATTCTGAAAAAGGCAAAAACTGCACTGGTGTGGCTGCCTTGACATCTTGAATTAATTAAAAATGTTTACCTTTTATGGTCATTTTGATTTTGGGGACGAGCCAGAAGTCACACAGTGCCAGATCTGGTGAATAAGGTGGATGAGGTCCCACTAGTGTTTTTACAATCCTGCCATTCTGCTGGATGGCATTCACTAAATTTTTGATCGGACTTTATGAAGACACTCAAAAAGAGCACTTCCGGAAATGCTTCAGAAAGTGGCAAGAATGATGGGATAAGTGTGCTTGAGGTGAGGTGGGTTAATGGCAATGTGTCCTTTATTGTTCTACAACTTTTAAATAGTCTCCGTATATTTTGATCAGCCCTTGTATGTTGATAGGAAAAAGATCAGTGGCTGTCAGGGTCAGGGAAGAAGGGATGAACAGGTGGCATGTAGAGGTTTGTAGGCAGTGACACTATTCCAGCCGATGCTGTAATGGTGGGTACACATCACTCCAACTTTTTGTTTCTTTGTTTGTTTTTGGTACCAGCACTCAAACTCAGGGCCTTGCACTTGCTAGGCAGGCACTGTGCTGCTGAGCTGCATCCCCAGCCGCCCCACCCCCATTCTTTTATTTGTTTTTTGAGAGAGGTTCTCACTATGCAGTTCAAGCTGGTCTTGGAACTCACTGTGTAGCCCAGGCTGGCCTCAAACTTGCAGTGATCTTCCTGCCTCAGCCTCCCAAGTATTGAGATTACAGGTGTGCACCACCACATCTGACCTCTCCAGCTTTGTTAAACCCACAACGTATACAACACCACGAGTGACCTTGGTGCAAACTACAGACTTAGGATGACAAGGTTGTGGTGGCACAGGTTCCTTGGGTACCAAATGCCCCACGATGGAGGGGTGTGGGAGAGTTGGGGGGCATGTGAGACACAGGCATGGGGAACTCCACCTTCCACTCCATTCTGCAGGAAACCGGAACTGCTCTAAAGAATAAAGTTGACCTAAAAAACAAATGAGCAATAATAACAACAAGAAAATCAAACAAAGGCGAAATACTTTTTCAGATATATAAATAAACCACGCTCACCAGTCTGGAAAATCAGCGTTCTCCAAGGGTCAGGAATTTGATTTTAACACGGGCTTATGAGCCAACTACAAATTGCTTTTCAAAAGTCCTGAAACAAATTCCTACCTGGAGACTGCAACTCCAGGAAACCATGCGCTTTCCTCCCCGCAGGGGTCCAGCGGACCAAACCACAGTAAAAACCATCACCTGTGGAGACTTGCTTGTTTCTAATGCTCAGATATTCAAATTCCAGTGCTTTCACTGAAGGCAAATAGCAAGGGGGCTGTTACACACACGATTATTTTTCCAGTGTTCTCCGATCACATGAACTCTAATGCATACAGAAAGTGCGGCCAGGCGAGGGCTCTACCCTGAGCTCCAGCCCGGCTCTAAAGCAGCCTTTTGCATTTCCGGTTTCCCCCTCATTGAGTTTACTGCATCTCCAGCTGAGCAGCAGTCCTTGTAGAGCACACATAGCCGTCCAGAGGTCACAGCTGGGACCACAGGGCGGCACCAGTGGCCTCCAGGCTGAGGAAACAGCTCCTGTACATGTGTTCCCCCTTCGGTTTCTGTCTGTCTGATCTAAAGTTTTGATCCAGCCTTGGAAATGGATTTAACCATTTCCCTGCTCAACTGGGAGAACATAGCAATGCCAGCTTTTAACATACACCTTAAATTTATTAGGGACATTGGCCCTTTCTTCTCCCACAGGGTAGAGAGCAACTTCAATATGTTTTTTTTTTTTGTACTGCAGATTAAACCAGAGCCTTCATACTAGCTACATCTCCAGCCCTTTTTTTAATTTTGAGACTCTCACTAAATCAATATGTTGTCTAGAATGGGCTTGAACTTGTGATCCTCCTGCTTCAGCCTCCCAGAGTGTTGGGATTACAGGTATGCGGTACTGTCCCTGGCTTCTCTGGGCTTCCTCTCAGGCTGACACCACTTGAGCACCTAAACTGTGCCATCCCATGTCCCCATCTCTCTTGCTCCCCGCTGTAGGTACCCTCTGCACTCTTCCATATCTGACTCTGGGTGGTCATTGTCAGCCAATCTTGCAAATTCTTAGATATTTGCGTTATCCAGTGTTATATCTGTTTCTCTAGCAAACACTGACTGATACATGCCTTTAGAAGGGGTTGAAGGCAGGTGTGGTGGCGTATCTGTAATCTCAGCACTCGGGAGGTTGAGGCAGGAGGATCAATGTGAATTCAAGGCCAGTCTGGGTTACATAGTGAATGCAAAGCTAGCATGAACTACATAGTGAGACCCTGTCTCCAAAAAGAAAAAAAAAAAAAAAAAAAAACCACCAAAAGAAGAGGGGTGAACAAGCGCCCCGCTTTTGCTCCAAGCGAGGCTGCAGCATCCGTGAAGATCTTGGAAGCAGCAAGTGCTCTCTCCAGACGCTGATCTAGACACTTACAAGTCTCCAGAACTGTGAGCAAATTTCTGTGGTTTATAAATTGATGTATTTACTGTAGTATCCCAAATGGACAAAGACAACGCCAAAATGAAATGCTACTACTGATAATTTTCAGGATTTGATTTCCATCTCCCCATTCCTGTGAACATTTATCTCACATTCAAATTCCCCCAGGGCTGGATATGGTGGTGTACACCTACAGTCTCAGCACTTGAGAGGCCAAGGAAGGAGGATTGCTGAGAGTTCAAGGCTAGTCTGGGCTACACAGTGAGTTCACAGACCGTCTGAACTGCATTGTGAGACTCGGCCTCAAAAAAATAAAAAAGAGCTAGGCATGGTGGTGCACACCTGTAATCTCAGCACTCGGGAGGCTGAGGTAGGAGGACTGGTGTGAGTTTGAGATCAGCTTGGGCTACAAAGTGAGCTCAAGGGCAGCCTGAACTGCATATTGAGATCTTGTCTCAAAAAGACAAATACAAAACAAAAAACCCTACAAAAGGCAAAACAAAAAAATCAAATTCCCCTAGTTGACCCCAAAATGTCCTCAAGGGCAGAATTATTTGCCTACACTACATCTGGTCAAGGCCTTCAGATACCCTTTATGCTGTCACAATCTTTTTTTGTAGGACTGGGAGTCAAATCCAGGCCTTTGTGCTGAGCAGCATTCCCAGCTCCTGCCTCCCAACTTTTTTTTAAATTTTGAGATAGGGTCTCACTAAGTCACAAAGTTGCCTGTGCTGGCCTTGAACTCCTGATCCTCCTGTTCAGCCTCCCAGAGTGCTGGGATTACAGGTGTGTGATAACACACCCAGGTTGCAATGTTTCTTTTGTTGTTTTTTTGAGACAGGGTCTTGCTGTGTAGTCCAGGCTGTCCTTAAACTCACCGTAATCCTCCTGCCTCAGCCTCCCAAGTGTGGGACTAGAGGCGCATGCCATCACACCCTGCTCAGTGCTTTTTTTTTTTTTTTTTTGGCCTTTTTGAGACAGGGTCTCACTATGCAGTTCAGGCTGGCCTTGAGCTCATTTTGTAGCCCAGGCTGGTCTCGAACTTGCAACGATCCTCTTGCCCCGAGTGCTTGGATTACAGGCATACGCCACCATACCCAGCTGCTCAATGCCTTTTTCATTTCGGATATTTTTAGCGTGTGATGGGTTTATCAGGACGCAGCCCCTTCACCATCAGTTCTGAGGAGCGTCTCCCCTGGAAGGCATGGCTGGGGCCAGTTCACTCAGGAGCAGGCAGACAGGCAGAACACCTCCAAGCCAGGTGAGACCTGAACATCTCCTTCATCCCCCAGCTCTGGGGCTATCAGTGATCTTTGGATGGCCGGATGCTGCCTTGCATGGCTCCATGTCACCCTCACAACTAGAACGTCATAAATGCAGTGTCACCTTGACACTGTATCCCTCCTTTTCTCTACCTACATCCAACAAATGCATGTGACCCTGATCGACAATTCCATCAGCATCGGTAATTTCCCCAGGCCTTGGGCAATATTATTCCAACTCTTCCATCCCCTCTGCCAGTTTTCCAAGTTGTTTCCTTCTGCCGTTTTCCCTTCACATCTCATCCCTCTGAACCAAGTCGTCACCAAGGCAGTAGCACTGAGTGTCTACTACAAAGATCTGAAGCAGTTTTGGCAAAATAATAAATTTATTACACACGATCAGTAGATACACGATACTGATAAATTATTCTCTGTCTGAAAAAAAAGGTCAAAATGAAAAATAAAATATTTTTAAATATCGTGCAATTACAGAGGTTCTCCAGGATCAGGGCTGGGCCTGAGATAGCTCCTCATTTTTCAGAGCAGCCCTTGTGAGCAGATTTATCTCCACATCTTTTCTTTTGTGACCTAGTTATCCTCAGCTTCAAGGCAAGGTCCGAGCTAGGGAGGCTGGGAAGCCCCCGGAGGTGAAGTTCATTACATGGGGCGGCTAGAATTTGGTAGCTGTAAGGATGGGATCTAAGTTTAGAGGTGAGTGGAGGCTTCCCTGAAGGGACCAGGAAAGTCCCTGAAGCAGAAACAGATGAGGCCAAGCGAGGGGTCGGGGTAGAGGGGCTTGGGCTGGACGTGAGGGATGCTGGGAGTGAGCAGGGAGGATAACACGCGCTCTCCAGGACCAGCATGCGCTGTCCACACTGGGGGTTTCAGCTGAGTGGAGCACCTCCCCCAAAGAAAGCAGCAGCAGCAGCAGGTGAATCCAGCGGAAGCCCCTTCCTTCAGTAGTTCCCAGAGCCTGAAGACGAGTTCCCAGTGTGCCAGTGAGGCAGAAGCACTTGGTTAGTGAGCGGTCCCCGCCAATGGCTCCGGCTCCTGGAAGGCACGGTCAGGCTGGCTTGCAAGAAGAGCGCCCTTGACTAGGGCTGGCTGATTCGCAAGATCACGCTGGAGTTGGTCACGCGGGCTCCATAGTGGCCAGCCCAGAACTGTGTGTCCTGGCCCCAGTGTTCAAAAGACACGAAACGGACGCCCATCTTGATGTTGGAGAAGACGTGGGTGACCTGTAGGCAGAGGAAGGGGTCAGCCCTGTAGCACCACGCTCCTCCCTTCCAAAGCTGAGAAGGGGGGCTTCAGGCAGATGGCATTTTCCAAAGATGGCAGCCACGTTATCTCCATGGCACATGTTCTAGAATCTGCCTGCTGCCTCATTAAGAGGTCTAACGCCCTTCCTCTGGAATGTGAGTGGGTGTGCTTGTCACCAAGAGTGTGGTGGAAGTGAGCAGCTTTTGCCAAGTGACTTCCTAGGTAAGGTCAGAAAAGGCAGTGAAGCTGTTATGCCACCACACAAGCAGGCTGACTGTCCTGAGGACATCGAACTGTGAGAAAACCAACTGGCCCAAGCCCAGGGGCCCCACGGAAGAGTTCTGAGACTAAACAGAGACAGATGTATTTGGCCAGCTGCTGGAAGCTACCCCCACACACTACCCTACACTTCCGCCCCAGCCATCAACTGCCACTGTCTGAACACAAGAGATTGAAGCCAGATTGTCCAGCCGGGCTCTTTCCACCCACTGCGTTAGAAGACATGAGAGCTAATAAAATAATTACAGTTGATTCTTTTTTTCTAGTACTAGGCTTCAACCATGTTCTACCTGTGAGCACCATTTCTCCCATCTTATTTAGTTTGCATTTTGAGATAGGGTCTCACTAAGCGACCCAGGCTGGCCTCAAACTTGCAATCCTCCTGCCTCAGCCTCTTGAGTAGCCAGGACTACCGACACACATCACCACACCTGGCTAAGGGCTATTGTCTTGCGGCCACGAAGTCTTGGGCTGACTTGTTACACAGCAAGAGCTGATCACCCCACCCACCTCTCCCCCTCTCCTCAGAGACTCACCTGAAAGCAGACATTGTTGTTCCACTGTTCAATGGGGTCAGGCACGGCAGAGAATTTATCTAGGACGGTCTGGTCGGCATCTAGAAGTTGGACAATGAGTCGATACCTACAGCCACTGTCATGTCGGGCTCCCCACCTGTGGGAGGAGCGAGGCCTTACAGGCTGGACTTGCCACCTCACCTCTTTAAGTGTCTGCCTGTCCCCTCCCGCTTCATAAGAGATACAGCATGCCATGTCTGACCGGATTGTCTTTTTGTTTGGTGGGGATGGTGTGACCGGGTAGTCTGCTGGGGGATCGAGGGCAGGGGCCTGCCACACCCATGTAGATAGCCTGCGGGGAAGGGCATCTACTCCTGAAAAAACAACAGTGGGCACTTGGGAAGGGGCTTTGACTCCATGTCAGCTGACCCGGAGGCTGAGACTAACCATACCAGCAAGTGACCAATCAGACCTACGTGATATAGCCCCAATAAAAACCTTGCAAAACGTGGCTCAGGTGAGTGTCCCTGGTTGGTAATATTCCATGTCTCTCATCACATTCATGCCAGGATGAGAACATACTCTCTCTCCAGGGGAAGGGGTCCGTGGAGACTCTGCATATGGCACCTCTCCTGGACACTGCCTTCTTTTCTTAGCTGATTTTAGTTTTGTTTTGTTTGAGACAAGGTTTCACTATGTAGCCCAGGCTGGCCTTGAACTCAGCCATCTTCCTACCTCAGCCTCCCAAAGGCTGGGATTACAGGCATGCACCACCACGCCTGGCATTCCTAGTTAATTTTAATTTGTACCTTTCCTTGCAACAAACTCTAAGTGTGTAGTAGCTTTCTGCAAGCGCTTCTAGTGAACAAATGAGTGTGTGGGTGGCTTTGGGAGTTCTGCCAACTTGACATCAGTGTCAGAAGTGAGGATGGTCTTGGGGACTGTGCTTTCTAACTCCATAGCTGACTCTCAATTTCTCACAGACATTGACACCTGGCTTTCACCTTCAGACACTCACATTTAATGAGGACGCAGTGTGGCCTGGGCATCAGGGATTTGGAAACCCCATGGTAGATATGCAGAAGAATTTAGGATTCTTAGAAGCAAATGGCCAACCACTTACCAGAAGAGCACAGACATACCACACAGTCTGATGATACCAATGAAACTACACAGTTTTATTGGGAATGCATCTCTTAGGCAGGATGGGGAAAGCTAACGATGCCTTAAGAGTGAATTTGTTGTGGCTGAAAATTCAAATGGTCATTTGGCTTGGATCCTCCTTCATTTTTACATCTGGGGACCACACACCACAATGGGGGTCTTTTTCCCCTTAAGGCTGAAAAAGGGGGGCCTGAGAAAGAGATGGGAAAGGAGAACCACGGTACTTCTACCACAGATGAGATCTGCAGCAGATTAATTTCAGAACAAGGAGCACACAGTTGTAGAGGATTTTGGACTTGGCTCCCTTAAAATTAGGTCCTGGGCCCCTTGGAGGGTCCTTCCGTACCTCTCTTTAAGACCATGTGCTCTGGAGCCAGAAAAACCCCACTAGGTGCTGCCAAGGTCCTGCCCTGGCTGGTGATAGGGGCAAGGCACCTCCTCTCTCTGGACCTGTGTCCTACAAAGCTCTGAGTAATTTGAGGGTTTGCACTCTATCCTCCCATTATGATCAAGGTTCAGTAAGGATGACTTCACTGATAAAGCACTTGGTCTGCCTAAGGCTCTAAAACTGCGGGTCTAAGGGTCGAACCCGGAAGGTCTGGCTCCAGAATCCAAGTCCTGTGCGCATTATGTGTTTTGCCTCCTGCTAGACAAGGGGCATCTCATTCAGACGGACTAAGCTGCGTTCAAGACCTCCGTACTGGACCCAATCTGCTGTCTGCACCCTCGCCTAAATGCTTTGGGAATGACGACAGCGGTTTAAGGTACGTCTCTGCTAAGGGATAGAGTTGTGACCCTGGTTAAGTCCCCTCACCTCCCTGACCTTCTGTAAGGGGTTGTTAGGAGGCCCAAGTTAGGTCGGTCCTGCAGAGCTCAATGGTCCATGCAGTCATCACACTCACCAGTCTGAGACACAGATCTCGATCTTGCCACTGTCCAGCAGTTCTGGCCACAGGCCCTCCTCCTCCAGGTCCACGACCTGCTTCTTGCGACACCAACTAGGCAGGTGGGAGGAGGGTAGTGAGAACAAGCAGGTCTTTCTCAACAACAGACCTGGCCCTTGGGGAGCAGAGGCTTTTACCTGAAGGAGGCCACAAAGCAGGTCTGCGCAGGGGCCCCAGGCACGATTGTCCTGTTTTCCTCCACCACCCAGCCATCCCCACCGTGCCGCACCATCCACTTCCGGAGGCCTTCTGTCAGATAAAAGAGACTTGTGCTCAAGATCCAGCCGCCCACCCAGGGCGCCCATGCAGCTCTGCCCCTCTCACGGCTCAATCGGGGCCCCACCCCTCCACTCCCTGATTGGCTCCACTTCCCAGCCTTGTTTTGACTCCGCCCCCTAGCCACGCCCCAGAAAGGCTGACTCCACTCCTTCCACCGTCTCCTTTGGGGTCCCGCTCCCCCAGCCCTCTCACCCGCTCCCCGATTGGTCCCTACTCGGTCTGGCTCCGCCCTTCAGGCTCCGCGTTGACGCCTCTCCTCCCCCCGACCCCGGATGGCCCGCCCCCCGCCCCTCTCCTTGCGCTCGCGCCCCGCGCCGACCCCGCGGGCTCCGGCAGCCGGTGGGCTCCCTCTGCCCCCGCCCGGCCTCCGCACCTTGTCCGCACGGGTTGCAGATGAGGTTTCGTCCAAGGGGCCTGCGCTCGAAGAAGCGGCCGAGAGGGCAGGGCCTGGCGTCGCCGGCGGGGGGCAGGCAGCTGCGGACGAGCGACAGCAGGGCGCGGCCGGAGGCGCTGTGGTCCCGGGCCAGGATCAGCAGCCACAGGGCCTGGCCGTCCACCAGCGCCCTCCAGGCGCGGCACACGAGGCGGCAGCGCCTGAGCAGCGTGCGCGGGGGCACGTGGCTCAGCACGGCCAGGAGCAGCTCGGGCGGCAGCCGG
>NW_004955468.1:512160-520020 GCF_000276665.1 Chinchilla lanigera | reverse complement strand
CCCCCGCGGTCTCGCCGACCCCCAACCCCGGCGCCCTGGCCCCGGTCGTGAGGCGTCCCGCCCCGACCCCCGGTCACCTGCGGTCTCTCCGCGCCCTGCTCCGACCCTTCCGCCGCCGGCCCCTCCTCCGCATCGCCGTCTTCTCTGGCCGTTCAGCCGCTTCCCTCCCGGTGCTTTCCGCCCGTCCAGACCCACCTCCTTCCGGTCGCCGGCGGGGATCCAGCCTCCGCGCTTCGCGGTCTGTGCGGCCCCGGACACTTTGGGGGTTCCCTGGTCTCGCAGTGAGGCGCCCGGCGCCGAGCGGCCACTCCCATCTGGAAGGCCTCATCTGGGGACTAGTGGAAATACTCCCATCACTGAAGGCAGGGCAGCAGGGTTAACCTCATTTCGCAGGCCCTGCGGGATCCCCGGATCCCCACTTTGCCGGCACGGCAGAGGCCAAGTGACTTAGTTGTCTGTGATTACAGAGCTAGTAGAGGGCAGAATTGAGATTTGAAATCAGCCAGTCTAACTCCAGAATGCTGTTTTAAACTGTATATCAGCTCTGCCCGGTAAGAATATATAATGTGAGCCATAGATGTCATTGTAAATATCCACCAACAGACCCTCGCATAGGTTCTTGAGCATTCGGAACTTGCCTTCTGTGCGGAGAGATGTGATAAACAGTAGACATAATAATCAAATTATGTAATGTCTGAGAAACAATTAAAAATAGAACTTTTGGTAGAGTGCAGGGGCACGTGCTGGTAATCCCACACTCTGGGAGGCTGGGGCAGGAGGATGGCAAATTTAAGCCCAGCCCGAGCAACCTAGCAATTTAGATACCCTTCCTGAATAAATAAATGAATTTTTTTGAAAAGGCTAGGGCGGTAATTCAGTGAGAAGGCCCTGGGCTCGATCCTCAGTACTGCAGTAAATAAATAAATAATCCTCTTTCTACCTCCACAGATGTGGAAGGGGATGGAACAGTTTTATTAGAGAATAAGCATTAATACACTGAGGTACAGGGGGCATGAGGAGCAGGGCTCAGTAAGTAATTGTAGCGCCGGGCGTGGTGGCGCACGTCTGTAATCCCAGCGCTGGGGAGGCTGAGACAGGAGGGTCATTGCGAGTTCGAGACCACCCTGGGCTACAAAGTGAGCTCAAGGCCAGCCTGAACTGCATAGTGAGACCCTGTCTCAAAAACAAAAAACAAACAAAAAAAGTATATAGTATGTTAGAAAGCTATTAAAGTTACAAAACACAGCAGGGGAGAGGAATGAGACTATTGTAGACAGCTAAATGAGACAGAGATTAATCAGCAGTCAGAGAGAGGTCAGTGCAGAACATGAGACGCATAAAGATGTGGCTGGAGCGACTGAAGAGAGCCCGGCCTCAAAACTGAGACCGGATGGCCAGGCCTGCCAGACGCCCTGGAGACAAACAGCAGCTGAGATTGTTCTGTGATTAGCACCGCCCAGTCCAGTGGGCCCAGAGAGGCATCAGACCCAGGGGCGGGTGACCAGCACATCCTGCTCGTTCCCCTCCCTCTGCAGGAATGCCTTTGTTCTTTCCAGCTGGAAGTTACAGACAGGCTGAAGTTAATGGTGTGCGCTGGTCTGCCCTTGTTACATGCCTTGATTCCCTACTGGGCCAACACTAGCTAAGTAGCTGCACTTGTAATCCTACAGACTAATTGTAGTTTGACCCACAGCTAGCCAGCTTGTGGCTTTGCTGTATAAAGTGCCCCTTAGCAGGAGCCTCGGCCACGGCAACTCCCTTTCCACACTCCTTTTTATTTATTTATTTATTTGGTACAGGAATCGAACTCATGACCTCAGGCTTGCCAGGCAAGCACTTATGCCGCTGAGCTCTGTCCCCGGCCCCAAATTTGTTTTTTGTTTTTTTGGTACCTGGAATCGAACTCAGGACCTGTGCTTGCCAGGCAGGCACTTATGCCACTGAGCTATATCCCTGGCCAGTCCACACCCCTCTTCTGTCAGGAGCTTTCTCTCAACTAACCTTTCCTACTCTTTACTTCTTTTGTCCTCAAATCCGCTTCAGTGTCAGGGGGCAGGAACACTGGGAAGCTGACATGTAGGTGAGAGTCACTTTCTCAGCTGGGTGGCTGGAGAGGAGGGTGCCCCCGAGTTCTGGCAGATGGATTGACTCATGAGCATTATCAAGAAACTGTTTACTACTGAGATTTTCTGATACATCTGAGAAGAGATTGGAGGAGCAATTGTTCAGCTCCAACAGTTACCACCTGCCAATCTGTTTTTTTTGTTTTTTTTTTCTGCTTTCATCTATTTCCTCCTACTGGATTTTTTCCCCCTAGAATTTGTTAACTATTTATTTATTTAGGTACCAGGAATCGAACTCAGGACCTTGCACTTGCCAGGCAGGTGCTTATACCACTGAGCTATATCCCCGGCCTTATTTATTTATTGAGACAGGATCTTGGTCTGTAATTCAGGCTGGCCTTAAACTCACTGTCTTGGTTACTTTTCTCTCGTTGCTGAGACAAAATACCCAACACCCAAAATGAAGGAAGGAAAGGTGTATTTAGCTCACAGTTTGTGGAGGTTTCAGTCCATACTTGGCTGGCTACAAGGCAGAGTGGCACATGGCAGAGGGGAAATGTTCATGGCAGTGGAAGACAGCAAAAGCAACAACAGCAAAAGGGAGGAGTGGAGGCAAGCAGCCTCTCTCTCCTTTACATTGTGTTCAAACTACCCACCCCAGGGCAGGTGTAGCACTCACACCCGTAATCCCAGCACTGGATCATGGATCAATCACAAATCCTAGAAGCCCACCCATGACTGCATGAGGATTTGGGGGGACATGCATACACAAACCATAACACTCACTCTAGCCCAGGCTGGCCTTGAACTTGTGGCAATCCTCCTGCCTCAGCCTCCCCAGTGCTGGGCTTACCAGCATGCACCACCACACCCAGCTGCATTTTTTTTTTAATTGCTACAGTTTGGGTATACATAATGATAATATTCATTATAGGAAATTTGTACATGATATATCTTGCTGCTTTGTTTTATCCCCATTCCCTTCCCCTCCCTTCAACTCCTCCTCCCCTCATTTATGAAAGCTTTGTTTCCTTTTTTTTGGTACTGGGAATTGAACTCATGACCTTGCACTTGCCAAGCAAGTGCTTTTGCTGCTGAGCTATATCCCCAGCCTCCATTTTTTTCTTCTATCCTTTTTTTTTGTCTTTCTGAGACAGGGTCTCTCTATGCAGTTCAGGCTGGCCTTGAGGTCACTTGGCTTTCTTCTTTTCTTTTTCTTTGTCCCTTTTTTCCTTTCCCCTCTCCCTTCACTTGTTCCCCTTCTCATTTGAACATTTTCTTCCCATTTTCCAATATCTACTATAGAATAGATATTGGTCCAAATTCTGGAATTATGAGCATGGGCCACCATGACCAGTTTAAATGTATGATCTTTAAAAATGGTTTAAAGCCGAGCTTGGTGGCACATACCTGTATCCCCAGCACTCAGGAGGCTGAAGCAGGAGGGCTGCCTTGAGTTCCAGGCCAACCTGGGCTATATAGTGAATTCAAGGCCAGCCTACACTACATAGCAAGATCCTGTCCCAAAAAACAAAAGCAGGGGCGAGTGATATAGCTCTCAGGGGCACATCACCTGCCTGGCAAATGGGAGGTCCTGAATTCGACACCCAGTACCCCCCCAGAAAAAGCATAAAACAAAATTGTTTTAAAAAAGGTTTAGAGCCAGGTGTGGTGGCTCATGCCTGTAATCCCAGCACTCGGGAGGCTGAGGCAGGAGGATTGTCGTGAGTTCAAGACCAGCCTGAGCTACAAAGTGAGCTCAAGTCCAGCCTGAACTGCATAGGGAGACCCTGTCTCAAAAAAGACAAAAAATAAATACATAAATAAGTAAACATATAAAGAAAGATTTAGAAATTCAAGTAGGGCAACAAGGCAGACACTGAGAATTTAGTCTCCTTTCCTGTTCCCCAACTCTGCTTGCCAGAGACCATCCTTGTTCATTCCTGGAATTACACACCGTGCTGTATTCCGAAAAGAGAAACACATATGAGTGGGTTCCAGAAGGACCTACTGTCTCTGGACTGGGTCTGAGGAAGTTCCCCAAGGCAGGGAAGGGGAACTTGACTCACCCCAGCCACAGGGCAGGTTGCAGTTTCGCTGATGTCTATCACAGAAAAAGAAATATCAAGATGTATCACTAGGGGCATAAAAGAGTTTATTGGGCAGCATTTTTAAAATACACTCTCAGAATAGAATGCAGGCCCTTAGAGAGAAGCACACAGCCTGGAGTGGGTATATTTATGTGATTTTTTAGGGGTGCAAATCTATGGAAAGAGAGGGTTCAATTTACAGGTGCCAGGCAGGGGGACTTCCTACCTGTGAAGGGTGCTGGCCATGCACGGGCCCAGGCCCACCTGACAAGAGGAAAGGTCACGGCTGAGTCTACAGGTGAAAACCACCGGCCCAGCTTATTCTGTCTTTAACACTCTTAGAAAAAAAATTTTTGAGTGAGTTTTCTGGAAAGAAAAAAGATGTGAGTCAGTTTTGTGTCCAGCACGTACAGTGTTTTTTTCTTAAAAGTACAATTTTATTTTATTTATTTATTTATTTTGGTTTTTCTCCAGTACCGGGAACCGAACTCATGACCTTGTGCTTGCCTGGCAGGCACTTTTGCCGCTGAGCTAAATCCCCAGCCCCAAAAGTACAATTTTAAAGTTATGACTTTCTGTGACTCCTTTTTACCCAGCTTTATCTCTTTGATCCTATCTCGTTACTGTATAGAATGTAATGATTACCGAGTAATGGCTCTCTGGAGAGGGGACACAGAGCGCCTCAGCCACTGTTAGGGAAAATGAGGTGGGATTTTGATGTCATGTGATGACACGTGCCACTTGCACAGCACTGTCCCACCTTGAGAACCATCCCAGTTCCTGTTATTATTCCACGTTCTGTGCATTCTCAGGTGGGAGTGACATAGGAGATTAGGACATGGCCAATCTGGCTGGGGAAGGAGGCATGACCTGCTCATTACAAAATCCTGGAGCACATGCGCAGAACAGTTCCCAAAGCCCTGCACTTGGACTTCTCCAAGAACTCCAGCAGGCTTTCAACAGGATGGCCTAGAGCTAATGTCAACCTGGGATGCCAGCGTCTCCACTCAGGACCTGCATGTAGAGGTTCTCGTGGGTTTTCTCAGGATTTAGATGGCATGAAAGCACACAGATGCCGCTAAGAGCTTGTTATCATGGCTTCCCTTACGATAACCCACCCTGTGTTCTCCAGGGTGTTCTTTTATCTTGCTCTTTCCTCTTTCACTTGGCTCAAGCTTGCTCTACAGAGCCACTTTCCTGCTCATTCTTCACTTTTACTTTTTTTTTAGTTTTTTTGTTTTTTGTTTGTTTGTTTTCCGGTACCGGGAATCGAACTCACAACCTCGCGCTTGCCAGGCAGGCGCTGTGCCGCTGAGCTAAATCCCCAGCCCCCTGCACTTTTACTTTTTCAAATAAACTTTTTTTGGGTTTTTGTTTTTTTTTCCCCACTTCATTCAATTCTTTGTTCAAGGTGAGAAGAACCTGGAAACCAACTCCAGAAGGTGACACGAGCACCACAATAACCCAGTAATATTTCCTTGGCAAACTACTTTTAGAAGGAGCTCATCGGTAATATTATTTGGTGAACCAGCCAGCAGGAGATCAGGGAAGGCCAATCAGCACACTTTTATGTTTTTTCCTAAAACATCACAATGGCTTAAGTCTTTTCTCCTTCTTTCCTTCACTCTGTCCCTAGGCCAGGAATTCAGGGGACTTTCTCACACTGCAGAGAGCTGTTTGCCGCTTCTCTGGCCGTGGGGATGGGGGAAGGGAATTAGATGGTTTCTGTTTTTCTTCCATGTGCAATAGGCTTTTATTTCTCTTTCTCTCTTTCTTTCTTTCATTCTTTCTTGGGGTATGTCTTATCATCTGTGCATTTGTTTGTTAACCTTTTTTTGGAAATTCACCTGGTTGCAGTTTTGTAAATGTGTATTTTTCTCCTCTTTTTGTGTTTTGCTGTGATCCTAGGATTAAGGGTGTGATGCTAAGATTAAGGGTTCCCTACCCTGGGTGTGTGTAGCACCCAAAAACCAGGTTGGAGCCTGTATGGAATCAGGCAGCGAGACATGGGTTTATGTCAATTGCTGCTATCTTTTTCTTTTTTTACTAACTGGCCTTACCAGCTAAGCCTCTGATTTTGGAGAACAAGACAAAGGAAACTTGTTTCCTTTTGAATTATTTTAACCAAGCACAGTGGCTCTTCCTGGCATGGAAGACAACAGTCTGTTTTAAAAGGAAACACTATATGGTGGAGCACCTGCCTGGCAAGTGTGAAGTCCTGAGTTTAATTCTTGGTGCCCCCCCAAAATTAAAAAATAAAAGGAAGCACTATAAACCGGGCGTGGTGGTGCACACCTGTAATCCCAGCACTCAGGAGGCTGAGGCAGGAGGATTGCTGTGAGTTTGAGGCCAGCCTGGGCTACATAGTGAGTTCAAGGTCAGCCTGAACTGCATAGGGAGACCTTGTCTCAAAAACAAACAAACAAACAAGAAAATAAAATAAAATAAATAAAAGGAAACACCACAGACTTTTCAGTGGCAGGGCGGTGGCCAGGAGGGCCTGCTGAAGCCGGCTTTAGCTGACTTGCTTCCTCCCTGTTTTAAATCCCACCTGAGGCCATAGCTTCCTGGCTGGAGTTCTTCCTTGTTTAAGTGCAGGTAATTTAAAATGTATGCCTGTCAGGTTTGACCTGAACAAATCAACATTATTTAAAATTTAATGCAAGAAACCATGAGTATGTGAAAGCAGAGCCACCCCTAGCTTTAGGCTTTTTACTACTGAAGTAAATGCGAGAGACACTTTTTCCAGGTGCTCCATTCTAGCTAAATAGGGTCATCAAGGGACTTGAAACACCAGCCGGGCCATCAAGGGGCTCAGAATACAAGTGGAACCATCAAGGGGCTCAACTGGTCTGGCCCCCTTCTCCGTAATGAGTTAATGGGTCCAAATGTGGAGATAAAGGGGGGGCCCTTTTGTGCTTAATGATGCTGGCATGACTCAGAGACTGTGTAGCCCGAGTGAGGGCCTCACAGGGATGCTCTATGGAGCCCTCAGGTCTCCTCCTGCATGGGACGCCATCTTAAGGAACCAAGACCTAGTCGTCTCCTCTCCAAAGGCTCCAAGCCAAGCCCGTGAGAAACCTCTTGGACCTCACCACCATGGGGATTTCACTGACTTTGCTACTAAGGAAGCGGGAAAGACTTGACCCTGACAGTCTAAACCAGGAACAGCTGATCTACCATTGCAGTCTGGTTTGGGCTCCGTAGGGACCAGGTGGTGGTGAGAGAGTGGGACGGGATGGTACTTTAGACTATAAGGCTGTTCTCTAGTTACAGTGTTTCTGCTTACATGCAGGGTGAAATGAACCGCCTTACGTTCAGGCTTTTGTGACTCTAGCAAAAGGAGTGCTCAGGAAGTCTGGTGTTTAGACCATCCCCTGCGGAGGAGAAAGATATTCTGGATGACCTGAGACCCCCCCAACTTGTCTCTCAGGAGGACGTGGGTCTCTCTGATCTATCTGATGACAGTGGGAGGGCTTTTCTACCTCCTCCTGGTAGTCTCCAGGCTAGTAAATGAGGTCCCTTTGGCAGTGACAGATGTACAAAAGGCCAGGGACTGCTGGGCGTGGTGGCACACGCCTGTAATCCCGGCACTCAGGAGGCTGAGGCAGGAGGATCGTTGCGAGTTTGAGACCAGCCTGGGCTACAAAGTGAGCTCAAGGCCAGCCTGAACTGCATAGCAAGACCCTGCCTCAAAAAGACAAAAA
>NW_004955468.1:508067-512060 GCF_000276665.1 Chinchilla lanigera | reverse complement strand
AAAAAAAAAAAAAAAAAAAAAAAAAAAAAAGGGCCAGGAACTATGCAAATAAACAACGTGCTTTAAAAGGGGAAAGAAACCACCCTGGAGAGACTATTTTCCCTTCAACAGAACCAAACTGGAACTGTGATACTAGTGGAGGACTACGAATGATGTCTGATGTGCTAGCTGCTCTTACCAGGGAGATAAAGAGGCGTGTTGAGTCTTTCATAAATATACCAATATAGAGCCATCTTTCAGGGAGGGAGACGCACTAGCGGGATATTCAGTGTAAGTCACGAAAACTTCAGATGGGCCCACAGCCACTTAGGGCCCAATTGCTGGTCACACCTTTACTATGTTCAAAAATCAGGACTCAGAGGACGAACAAAGAGAAAGGCTGAGATTATAACTGCTGCAGCTGGCAATGCTTTAAACCCACCCAGGTCGTCTAGGAAACACCCAGGGACAAGCAGGGGAAAGGTTCCAGTTTCAGGTGTAAGAGGTCTGGACACTGGGTGCAAGACTGCACCCAGCCTCTGCCTGCGCCTTGCTCTGAATGGGGGGCAGCTAACGCGCCTGACTTGTGGCACTGGAGGTTTGAATGTCCCTGCTCCTGCGGAGGGGCTAGGCCAGCCAAATCCTGGTTTACTCGAAGAGGCCCAGGGAAATCTGCAATGCCCCGTCCACGGACGTCGCAGTCTCCTTCGAGGAAGCTTGGGTAATCTCCCACATCATGGGTGAGCCAATCAATTACTTCATTCTGTTGACTGACTTCTCTAGAAAACCCTCCTTTGGATCTATAGCCATAGCTGAGGTTAAGGGGATCCCTAAGCAGAGATTTTTTTGCAGCTGTACTAAAAGAAGAAGCTGCAAAGGAAACTGAGGACAGACTAGAAGTCTTGCCTTCCTGTCAGGTCAGAGCTGTTCTGGAGACAAAAGGTTACTTGTGGTTAAAAGAGCAATGGCTCGCTGAGTATCACGCCATGCTCTTAGACCCCTGAGCTATTATAAAAACTTGACTACTATTAACCCTGCTTATTTGATGCCTGCAGGCCCAGAAGTCAGCCACTCTGTGAACAGGTGCTCCCCGAGGCCTATGCAAGCAGGCAGGGCGGCAGTGCCTGCCCCTGCAAAACCCCGAGGAGGTGTGGGTCACCGATGGCAGTAGCCTTGTCCATGGTCTGTGAAGCACCGGCAGGAAGTTCTACAGCGCCTAGGGGCAGCCTGTAGTCCCAAGCAGGTCGCAGTCATGCACTGTAAAGGGCACCAAGAGACAAGTCCCATTTCCTTGGGAAATCAAAAGGGTGACAGGGAAGCTAAAAGGGCAGCCTGACAGCCCCTTTAGACTCTAGCCTGTTCCCAGTTCCTGAGGAACTGTTAACACCAGTCTGTGCTCCCGAGGAAGATCAGTGGACCTCAGGACAAGGAGGAATTAAAAAGGGACTGTGGGATGTAGAAAACAAACGGGGCCCTCCTCAAGGGACACAGTGGAAGGCTATAAAAGCACTTCCGTACGGGAAGGCTGCAACATTGGAAGTGGTCGCTCAAGTTCGCACAGTACCGGGACTCCCGGCAGCAGCCACCAGACAGGTCTGCACGGCTTGCCCAGTCTGTGCCTGTAATAACCCGGGCAAGCCCAAACTCCTCCTTTATTAGAAAGTGTACAGAGGACAGTGACATAGAGAACACATGGTGGTCCTGACTGGCACCTTTACAGGCGGGATTGAGGCCTTTCCTACCTGTCCCGCAAAGGCTATGGAGATAGTCAAGGTGCTTCTTAAAGAAAGCATCCCCAGTCTCTCCAGAGCGACAATGGACCTTCTTTTGCCTCTCAGTAACTCAGGGAGTGGCAAAGGCTTTAGGTTTGTTTTTTGTTTTTTGATTTTTATTTTTTTCTGGTACCGGGAATTGAACTCATGACCTTGCACTTGCCAGGCAGGCGCTGTGCCACTGAGCTAAATCCCCAGCCCCCATGGCAAAGGCTTTAGGAATAAAGCACCACCTCCGTTCCCCCTGGCGGCCTCAATCTTCTGGAAAGGTAGGACGAGCAACCAGATCCTAACGTGAGCTCCGGCAAAACTTGGCCAAGAGATGCCTGCATCCTGGCTCTGACTGCTGCCAGTGGTGCTCATGAGGGTTTGTAACATGCCCCAAACTGGGCGAAGTTTGAGCCCATGTGAGATGTTCTAGCTAAGGCCATTTCTATCCTCTGATATGATAGAAGACCCAGAGACCACAAGGCATTTACAATACCTCATCAATCTAGGCCACATACAGCGGGCTATGAAAATGTATGGGAACAGAGCCCTGCCACCTCCTGGCCCAGGGGGACCAACTAGTGTCCATCCTGGAAACCAAATCCTCATAAAGACTTGGAGAGAGAGGGGACAGCCATTGACCAATCAAAGCCAAGGGAAGGGCTCCTTCTCAGCGATCCTTGCCACACCCACTGCTATAATAGGTAAGTGGATTCATCTGTCTTGGATAAAGGCAGTCCCACCTGAACGGTCTGAAGAACAAGTTCACCCAAAAGGAAAAAGCTACTCCTTTGAGCCTCTGGAAGACTTGAGATTTCTCTTCAAAAAGCAAGACTCCAGCACTGTCACAGGAAGTGTGGAAATCTGACTTGCTCCTCATTTTTGGGCAAATAGTGAAGTTTTTTGCACTTGTGGAACAGGTGGCTGAAGGGTCAATAAGTCTTTTCCTGTTATTTTCTGATCGGTTTTTCTTCAGCTCAGCCAGTGAATCACAGGACCCCAAGGTAGCTGGAGAGCACACAGTCCCCAGCGGGGAGAGTCTACAGTGACTTCCAGCATGAAGAAGCTACAGAAGACAGAGACCTCCACTCCCTCAGCACCCCATAAAGAATTGCGGGGAAATGTGTCTCTCAGGGGGCAATGAGATAGGAGGTAAGAGATTAGGGTGTGGCAAAGCTGGCTGGGGAGGGCAGGCCTGACCTGTTAAGATCCCAGAGCACAAGCACAGAACAGTTCTCAAAGCCCTGCACCTGGGCCTCTCGTGACAACTCGAGCAGGTTTTTACAGGATGGCCTAGACCTAACTTCAGCCTGAGGCGTGGGATCCCAGCAGCGCCTCTTAGGACCTGAATGTAGTAGTTCGGGGGGTTTCCTCAAGATTTGGATGGCATAAAAGAACACAGACACCATGAAGAGCTTGGTAACTCTTTATTTCTTTTCTTTTTTTTGGGTATTGGAACTCGAACTCAGGACCTCACGCTTGCCAGGCAGGCGCTTGTGCCGCTGAGCTACATCCCCAGCCCCTAACTCTTTATTTCAGAGATATTTCTGTTTCAAGAGTTTTTGCTTTACCAGTGTGTTGAAATTTAATCCCCACTGTATGGTATTAAAAGGGGTGGAAATTTAATTTGGCTATGGTGTCAGAGGTGGGGCCTTTGGGAGTTGCTCAAGAATAAATAAGGTCATTGGAGAGAAGACTGTTCTTGGCTTTCTTTGGGACTTTACAACTGTTCTCTGCCGTGGTTTGAGTGTGCTCCCCAAGGGTTCAAATTGAGAAGAGAAAAAATCTGAGATGTCTTAAATTTAATTACAAAGGAGGGTGGAAGGGAGGAGAGGTGGGGAAGGTTAATCCTTTAAAAAGGTTGAAAAGAGCAAAAGACTGACTCACATACTAGAATGTATGCTGAGACGTTAACTCATTCTATCATGGCCCCCTGGTGTCACCACATCTTCCTGACAATCCTAAACAATGCAGAGAAAATTGCTTTTTCTTGGGGACCACCTTCCCATGCCAAAGCTCTCCTCACTTTGTGTAATCTTGACCCCTGTATCTATAGCCAGTGTAGGCTCAGTGTAAACAATTTGTCTTCCATCCTTGGTTTTGTTTGTTTGTTTGTTTTATTTATTTAGTTTTGTCCTTTTTTTTTTTTTCTTTTTTTTTGTGTGGTTCTGGAGGTTGAACATGCTAGGCAAAAGCACACATTCTACATCTCCTCCCCCCCTTTTTCTCTTCCTCCTCTTCACCTCTGTCATTG
>NW_004955468.1:501299-507967 GCF_000276665.1 Chinchilla lanigera | reverse complement strand
GAGACAGGGTCTCGCTATGCAGTTCAGGCTGGCCTTGAGCTCACTTTGTAGCCCAGGTTGGCCTCAAACTTGCAAAGATCCTCCTGCCTCAGCCTCCTGAGTGCTGGGATTATAGGCTTGCACCACCACACCCTGAACTTTGTTTGGTTTTAGAGACAAGGTCTGGCCATGGAGGGCAGGCTGGCTTTGAACTCACCATTTAGCCTGAGTGCTGGGATTACAGATATGGGCCACCATGCCCAGCTTCCCAAGTGTTCATTATTAAATACTTTGGCTTTTTAGAGCCAATGGACACTTTTCCAACTGCTACCTAGTCTTGCTGCTGGGGACTGTAGGGCCTTGTCCTAAGATCAATATTGCATTTCTGGCTAGCATCCACAAAACCTCAATAAATGATTTCAGAGATATTTCTGTTTCAAGAGTTTTTGGCTTACCAGTGTGTTGAATTTTAAACCCCACTGTACAGTATTAAAAGGGTGGAAATTTAACCTATGGTGTCAGAGATGCCAAAATGATCTCTTTTTAAAAAATATTTCCATCCTCAGGCATTTTGTTACAGTAGTGGAAAACAGGCAAATATATCCTCCAGTGCAGAAAAACACTTCCTCTTGTGTACCAACTGTGGGTCTCGTAGAGCTGTCACTTCAGGGAGCCCAATGGAAGGTCAAACATTCTAGGGTATGATTTGGAGTCTCAGGTCTGCAGTTGTGACATACTCCCCAGGGCTGCCTGGATCATAGCAGAATCAAGCCTAGTATCCCCTGAATGTTGATCTACGTAGTCTTTGTTTTTTGTTTGTTTGTTTGTTTGTCTTTTTGAGACAGGGTCTTGCTATGCAGTTCAGTCTGGCCTTGAGCTCACTTTGTAACCCAGCGGGTCTCGAATTCACAACGATCCTTCTGCCTCAGCCTCCTGAGTGCTGGGATTACAGACATGTGCCACCACGCCCAGCAGGACATTTTATTATCAATTTAAGAATTGTTTGAGCCCAGTGCAGTGGTGCACACCTGTAATCCCAGCCCTCTGGGAGGCTGAGGCAGGAGGATCACAAGTTTGAGCCTAATCTGGGAAACTTAGCAATGTAGCAAGACCACGTCTCAAAAAAAAAAAAAAAAAAAAAAGAAAGGGCTTGAGGCATAGCTGTGTGAAGGCCCTGGGTTAAAATCCCCAGGTACTCCAAAAAAACCCAAACAAACAAATAAAAACACATGAAAATAAGTTTTATTAACTAATTTTTCCTTTCAGGGTAGCCAAGGTGGCATGAGAAATTACTGGCCAGAAATCAAGGGCTTTGGCTGTAACAGGCTTAAGTGGAAAAGACTGTGAGGATAGGGACTCACAGGATGCAAAGTATTTGATGCTGGAGGCATGGCTGGGAAGTTGGAAAAGAATCCTGCAGGTCCAGTTTGCGGAAGCAGAATATTCTGAGCCTCTGGGGGGTGGTGGGAATCAGAAGCTCCACCATCCCAGTTTCCCTGTGCCCATCTTCCCCAGAGCCCGCTGCCAGCAGGCTGTGCACACAGGACTGCGTGTGTGTCTGCAGCTGGATTTTAGGAAGAGCAGCCCGGCTGGGAATGGGCCTTTCTGTGGAGGGTGGGCGGGAGGACGCAGAGTACAACAGCTAACACCCCTGTCTGCTCTCTGCGGCAGGGGAGACACTTGCAAGAGGCCGACTCCACAAGGCAGGCTCTGCACCACCAGCCCTGGGCGGGTGGGAGCGGGTGGTAATCAGCCCTTCCCCAGGGAGCTTCAGCCTGGGCGCTTCTGTTTCATCCAGAGCTGCTTCCCAAAGAGGAAGGGGACGTCAGCATTTTCATGTCAGGGCTCCAGTTCCCCATCCACGCCCGCCTCCATCCACAGCACCTCAGGTCAAAACCAAACAGCCGCCAAACTCGCACCTTCTGTGCCCGAGCAGCTTCCTCCTAACAAAAGTACTCAGAATCATGTGCTTTTTTTTTTTTTTTTTTTTTTTCCAGTACCAGGAATCGAAATCATGATCTCGCACTTACCAGGCAGGCGCTCATGCCACTGAGCTAAATCCCCAGCCCCAAAGTACTCTGGTGTGTAATTAAGGCCTTAATTAGGGAAGTTTGCTCAGAGCCAGTTTTCAAGATGAAGCATAAAAAAATAACAGACTTTAAAGATCAACAGACTGGCCCAAGGCTGTGGGGAGCTCAGCAGTACAATGCCTGCCTATGGTGAGGCCCTGGGTTCTAACCCCAGCACAGCAAAAAATAAAATGCTGGTAATAATACTGGACCATCGGGGCGGGAAAGATGGAGCCGGCTTTGGAAAGAAAGAACTGGGTGGGTCAAGGAGGCAAAGGCAGCAGGGAGCCTCCTTCCCAAGGAAGGCACTTTATCTACAGCCCGCAGCACGGCCCACCCAGAATATTCAAGATAGAACACTGGAGAGCAGCCGTGATGAGGGGAGTGTTACCAGATTTTGGGGAGCTCCTTCTGGAGGTGGGTTTTTTTTTTTTTGTCCTGAACAAAGAATTGGTCAAGATAAGCTCAAACGGTAGCAAAGGTTTATAAAAGGTAAGAAAAGAAATAGGATCTGCTGGCTGAGTTTGAGCCAAATAAAAACAGGAAAAGAAGTACATGCTATGGCCTGAAGGTCGGCTGCCATGCGAGAGGGAGCACAGCGGCAAACACAGCGGCAAAAACAATGTGGTCTGTCCTTTTTGTATCACCTCCTCAGGCCAGTGTCAGGTCTGGGCATCCTGTGAAAACCCAGTGGAGATCTCAGAAGGCCTCACGCAGGGCCTCGGGAACTGTTCTGCGCATGTGTCCTGGGATGTTGCCATTAACCGGTCCCTCCCTATCCGGGGTGTGTGCAGGAGGTGCCTTCATTTTGGAGTGCTGTAGCTGGCAGCACCTCCATGAGCTAGCAACTGTCCATTTGGAAGAGAAGTTATAAAGAAATCCCGTATATTGAGACACTAATAATTCTTTAAGTATGACAATGGTGTTGTGGTTACATTTTAAAAGGAAGAGGGAGTCCTTGTCTCTTAGAGATAATATACTCGAGTATTTTGGGAGGATATGACCTGTCTGGGCTTGCTTTAAGATAACCCATGGGGACAAGGGTGGAATAGACTTTTAAAATGATTGACCGTGAGTACTGTCAAAAGATGAAATTATGACAAATTTGTTATTTATTTATTTATTTATTTATTTATTTATTTGTCTTTTTGAGACAGGGTCTTGCTACGCAGTTCAGGCTGGCCTTGAGCTCATTTTGTAGCCCAGGCTGGTCTTGAACTCACAATGATCCTCCTGCCTCAGACTCCTGAGTGCTGGGATTACAGGCGTGTGCTATCACACCCGGCTAACAAATTTAGTTTAAAGATCTAATTGGCTTTTTTCCCCCCCAACCCAAACTGTATCTAGCGTTATTAGAAATACTTTCTGAAAATGTCATACCTAACCCAGGTGAGAGCCTTTCAGGAAACCCATGCTGTCCTCGGTATACAGAACAGAAGCCTGTAAAGATAAGACCAGTCTTATCTGTAAAGATAAGACTCGCAAGTTCCTGGTCACCAAAGAGTCAGTGATATCTGCGCTTGTGCACCGACTGTCCTGAGACCCTCGACCACGGCCGTTCCATCCCCCAAATCCCTTAGGGTGACAGCTCCCTTCCCAAACCCCATAAAACTCTGCTTCTCCCCTGGCTGAGGGCTGAGATCTTTCTCCTTGTCAGGCCCTCTGCAACTAGCCCGTTCCTAACACAAAAGCCTGTTGGGGTGATTTCTCACATGGCGTTTTTTTTGTTTTGCTACCAGGAATTGAACTCAAGACCTTGCACTTGCCAGGCAGGCACTTGTGCCACTGAGCTAGATCCCCGGCTTACATGGCATTTATCACGGTAAACAGTCATGGTATTTCAGGCTGGACGTGGGCACACGATCATTACTAGTATACAACAACTTTCAAACCCCTTTCTTGGGAGGACCACCCCAAATCAGGAAACCGCTACAAAGTCCAGTAGAGTCTTCATGTGATGCTTGGAGGAGGGGAAGTCGAGAGTGAGGGCTGACAGTTCACATGTAGCACGTTGTTGAGCAACTTTCCACAAGCCGACCCTGACTCTCAGGACGTGAAGTGAAGATGGCAGAATTGTCAACCTGAAGATCCACAGTCTAGAAAAGGAAGTCGTGGCTCCTGTGGGACGCCGTCTCACCTTAACCCGCTTCCTGAAGGCTTTAGGGGGTTAAGTCTGCGCTGGTGGCGGAGAAGGAGAGGAGGACGTAGAACGAACCGGGAGTTGTCCCACACTGCGCAGGACTCTTGCCAAGGCGGCCACGTGTGTCAGCTTCAGGAGGTCCCTCCTCCCGGAGCCAGGACGAGGCTCTCCAAACTAGCGAGGAAAGGTGCTTTCCCCACATCAGTCCAGCTTTGGAGACGCGGTATTCTTCCCCTCTCCGAAAAAAACCAAAACAGTAGAGAGTTCTGTGTGCAAGCAATGTAGCTTTAAAAAAAAAAAAAAAGAAGTAAAACAAAGTCCTGCATTTTTATAAAACTTGATAAAAATAGTGTTTCAAACCATACTTCTGCCACCAGAAGTACAGTTATCAAAAATGTGCACCCTGGGGCTGAGAATTTAGCTCAGCGCCTGCCTGGCAAGCACAAGGTCATGAGTTCGATTCCCAGTACCGGAAAAAAACAAAAAACAAAACAAAACAAAAATGCGTACACTACGCCTGGCGTCTCCAGCACCCTCCGCGCTCTGTGCGGGCCTGGCTGGGTCTCTCCATTTTCCGCAGGGCCGTCCTGTGCTTACTGGTGTCAGCTTTCGCCTTTTACCCCCTTCTTTCTCTCCCTTCTTCGCAGGGGCCTTTTGGGGCTTGGGCTCTGGCTTTGGAGGAGCTGGTTTAGAGACGGCCTTGCGGATCTTTCTTTTTTTTTGGTTTTGGTTTTGGTTTTTCTCCGGTACCGGGAACCAAACTCACGACCTTGCGCTTGCCAGGCAAGCGCTTTGCCGCTGAGCTAAATCCTCAGCCCCCTTGCGGATCTTTCTGTGATCGTCCTTCACCCTGGCTTTGTCACCTTCAGTATCCCCTTCTACTTTTCACTAGGGCCTGGTGGTCACAGACACAGGTGCTGGACGCAGTGGCCCATGGGTTTGGTGGGTCTGCATGTCATTCTCATCTCTTCTTCCCTCACTGACCTTTATTTGTGATTCTAGGTTAACACAGAAGGCGTGTCTAATGGACTGAGCAGAAGGTGTTAAATTATAGGCAGACAAGAGTGGAAGAAGCTGGTGTGCTGGCGAATGCCTGTACTCCCAGCACTTGGGAGGCTGAGGCAGGAGGATCGCTGTGAGTTCAAGGCCAGCCTGAACTGCATAGCGAGACCCTGCCTCAAAAAGACAAAAAACAAAACAAAACAAAACAAAAAACCAAGAAAACAGAAATTGAAAATAAAAAGCAGATTGATCAGTTCAAACTTCAAAGTGTTTTTCCATGTAAAAGTGAAAGTGGGGAGATTTCATCTTCATGGGGACAAAACTGGCCTCTTAGGAACTGGCTGTTTCTGCTCCTGATTTCTAGGAAGGTCAGATAAAGGACTTTGCTTCCCTCCTGTTGCTAGCATGAGTGACTCCATGCTGGTCTGGCCTGTTGGGTCCGGTTCTGCCTGTAAATTTTATTTGACAGGCCCAATAAACACATGAAAGGGAGTTTGGTCTCTTTGTTCATGATTAAAATGCAAATTGAAGCAACTGCACATGCACCGGAGTCTCTAAAACATCAACAATCAACACACTCTAATGTCAGTGAGAACACAGAAGGATTGGCTCGCCTTGACCTGGCCTGTGGGACTTAGGAGCAGCTGCAGTGGAAAATCCTTAGGCATTCCCTGCTGGAGCCAAATGTTTGCTTCTGTCCTGGCCTGTGACTGCATTCCTGGGCACACACTCCAAGAAGTGCGTGCCAGTGTGCACACACAGATGCTAGACTCTTCCCTGGAGTGTTATTTACCACAGGCTCAAACTGGAAACAAACCAATGTCCGCCCACAGCAGATGGGTAAATCAATACTCTGCAGCCGCAAGAAGGTATGAGTGACAGCTAAATACGATGTGGGTGAACTTTAGAAGCATAAGGTTGAGGAAATAAGGCAGACACAAAGGAGCAGGTGCAGTGTGATCCTATTTAATGTAGCTCAGTAAAGGAGTGTTGACAGGAGTCAGGATGGTGGTTAGCCTGGGGAGGTGGCCTCAAGGATATTTATAGAAGGCTCAGTTTGTGCTTTTCTCTGTGTAGGTTATATTTCAATACAAAGTTAGAACAATGTAAACAAAAACCAAAATTGGAGCTGGGCACTCTGGGAGGCTGAGGCAGGAGGATAGCAAGTTCAAGTCCAACCTAGGCAACTTAGTGACCCAGTTTTAAAGTAAAAATTTTTAAAAGTCTGGGAGATAGCTCAGGCTGAAGATCTGGTGTTCAGTCCCCAGTACTGCAGAAACAATTAATTAAACAAAAGACAAGCAAGATTAGGTTTATGTTGAATCTGGCCTTATGTTGAATCTGGTCAATGGGGACATGTAGGCTTATTATCCTACTTCTGTGTACTTGTAGAAGTTTGTTTGGGCTCTGAAAATGATACCCCAAGCTGGGGGTGGTGGTGCACACCTGTAGTCCTAGCTCTCAGGAGGCTGAGACAG
>NW_004955468.1:498310-501189 GCF_000276665.1 Chinchilla lanigera | reverse complement strand
AAAAAAAAAAAAAAAAAGATATCCCAAAGTTTGACATTGCTATAATTTGAATTGGAATGTCCCTGAAAGGCTCATCCATTAAAGGATTAGTCCCCAGAGTGGTCCTATTAGGAGCAGTAGAACTTTTCAGAAGCAGGGCCTAGGCGAGGTCTTTAGGTCATTGGGGGTGTTCCCTTGAAGGCGATGGTGGGCCTCCAGCCTCTTCCTCATTTTCTTTTTTTGCTTTCCAGTCTTTTTTTTTTATGGCACCAGGAATCAAACTCACGACCTTGTGCTTTGTTTTCCAGTCTTGAGGTGAACAGCTTTGTTCATCCTGCACTGCCTGTTATGCTGTGCTGCCTCCTCACAAGCTCAAAAGCTATGGGGCCACTGTCTCATGGAGTGAAACTGCCAAAACTGTGGACCAACACAAACCTTTCCTGAGGCTGAGGCAGGAAGGTTATAAGGTCAAGCCCAGCCTGAGAACATAGTGAGTTAACAAGACCTTGTCTCAAAATAAAAAATAAGAAAAGGGTTGGAAATTTAGTTCAGTAAAATATCTCTGGGTTCCATCCCCAGTACTGAAAGAAAGAAAGAAAGAAACTTTTTTCCTTTTAAGTTGATTATAAGGTAGTGTGTGTGTGTGTGTGTGTGTGTGTGTGTTTTGTTTGTTGTCTTTTTGAGACAGGGTCTCGATATGTAGTTCAGGCTGGCCTTGATCTCACTTCATAGCCAAGGCTGGCTTCCGTGCAGTGATCTTTCTGCCCCAGCCTCCCAAGTGCTGGGATTACAGGCATCCACCACCACGCCCGGTCAGGTATTTGTTAAAGTAACATAGACATGCTGAGTTCTTTGAACTAAAAAAGTAGTTTCAGAACCAAAGTCTGTCTCTGACCATCTCCCATTAATCTCTGTCTCTGGCTCTTCTGCCTCTCCCAGAGCACAGGGAGGGCTTTTTCCTGAAGTTCCCTCATCTGACTGAAAGAGCTTCCTGCAGAAGGAACGTCCTCGTCTCAGTCACCATCCTTACAATCTCATGCAACAGGGAAGACTGACTAGAAGAAGAGACTGAGGGGCCAACACCACACCCAGGGCCGAGGAGAGTTTTGTCCCAGCCCACTGTCCGTCTTTGTCCCATTCATCCCCTAAGAACCATTCACTAAGTTGCCTAGGCCCCACGAAGAAGGCTGGGTAAGCTGCTGGGTCTCTTTGGGATCTTGGGTGCTCCTCTCCTAAAGACCCCCTGCACCTAGTGAACAGCCATGGTTTTGCTCTTCTTCCTCTGGCTTCTGTCGGTTCTTTTTATCAGACTTGATTACCAAGAACTCCGAGGGAGGGAGGGAAGTTCCTTTCATCTTTACAAGTTTAAATGTAAAAATTTATTTATTTTTTTAAAGTTTATTTTACAGAGAAAAAAACCCCAAAATTTCAAAACAGGATAGAAGAGGGTAATAATGGTTAATATACTGCGTATTGTTATCTTTAAATTGGTCACTCAGAGTACAAGATTTCGGCATTTAGTTCTCCAAACAATATCAGCACAAACCTTTCTTTTCAATGAACTCAGAGAAATTAGTAGTATAACTATCTTAACCATCTCGTATGCATATATATTTTTTCCTTTTGCTTGTCCCTTCTTTTTTCCCATTCCCCTAAACCAGTTTCTCTTTCCTTTTGAAGTTTCTTCCCACTTTCCAATATCTATTGTACATTTTGGATCTTATTTACTCTTTCAGCTTCTCACACTAGGGAGACAATATGATGTTTCCACATGCGCATCTGTAAATCTAAAAATTTAAAACTATTACAAATGATTCCACAATTTCACGTCTTGGTATTTACCCAAAAAACACACAGCAGGGTCTTGAAGAAATATCTACACTCCTGTTGTTATGAGTGGGACCCATATCATCCCCACAAAGGCTCGTTGAGGGCATGGCTGCTCATGGGCTTTGGGGAAGTGACTGGATCACGAAGCGCTCTTACTTCATCATTGGGTGAGTCATCGATGAGGTCATAATCTAATGGCAGTATTGGGAGGGGACGGAAACAGGAAGTGGAGCCTCGTTGAAGTGAGTGAAACACAGGGTGTGACTTTGGGGATTATTTGGTCCCAGCTCCTTCCTCTCCGCTTCTTTCCTTTTCTCTCTGTTTCCTAGCTGCCATTGAGGTGAGTGGCCTTCCTCTGCCACACCTTTCTGCCATGATGCTTCTGCTTCACCACAGACTTAAAAGCAATGTAGCCAGCTGACCATGGACCGAAACCACGGAAACCATAAGCCAAGATAAATCTTTCCTCCTTTTAAGTTGTTTTTCTCAGGTATTTGGTTACAGTGACAAAAAGCTAATGCACCTGTTTATAGCACCATTATTCACAAGCCAGGAAACAACCCAAGTGTCCATTGACAGATGAAGAGAGAAACAAAATATAGTCTATAAGTAAATGCATGTTTTTTCTCCCTTAAAAGGAAGGGTACTTTGAAAGCCACTGCACAGATGAATCTTGAGGGAACTGTGCTAAGTCAAATATACCAGTGACAAAAGGACAAAATTCGGTGTGACCCTACTAATGGGAAGAATGGAGAGTACTCGGATTCACAGAGACAGAAACCAGAGGGGTGGTTCTCAGTGGCTGCAGGGAAGGAGGAATGGGAATCATTGATCAATGGGCATAGAGTTTTAGTTTTGCAAGATGAAAAGAGTTCTAGAGATTGGTTGCATAAAGAACAGAGAGCTGTCCCGTGGCCTTCAGGTGTCGAGGCACAGAAGCACAGGATCCTGTATGGCAACAAGGAACAGTCTAAAGCTATGTCCTCAGCACCACCACAAAGCTGCAGGTTCCCCCTTCTATATAAAATTTATTTATTTATTTATTTATTTATTTATTTATTTATTTATTT
>NW_004955468.1:492151-496397 GCF_000276665.1 Chinchilla lanigera | reverse complement strand
TTTTGGGTGTCCTTTTTGGTGATTTGTTTATTCAAGAACACATCTTGCTTGTCTTCTATTGTGTTGTCTATTTTTATTTTGGGGGGTTGTCCATTCTTAAATGGATTTGCCTTTTATGCATTCTGAAATCAAGCCATTGTCAGTTGTATGGACATCTCTATGGCTTCATTTTCCTCTCTTTGTGGAGCTTTTTTTAATGAACAAAATCTCTTCATTAAGCATAGTCTAACTTATGAGTCTTTTCCTTTATAGATAGTGATTGTCTACATCTTGTTTAAGAAATATTTGTCTACTTTCAAAGAAGACTGATTTTCTCTTATGTTATTTCTCTCTCTCTCTCTCTCTTTTTTTTTTTTTCCTGGTACCGGGAATTGAACTCACAACCTTGCGCTTGCCAGGCAGGTGCTGTGCCGCTGAGCTAAATCCCCAGCCCCCTCTTATGTTATTTCTCAATAGCTTTGTCACTTTGCATTCCATTTAGACTGGCAATCTATCTGGAACTGGTTTTTTGTGTATGGTGTGAGGTAGGGATTTGAATTTTATCAAAGTAATGTCTAATGAAATAAAGATAAATGAGCCTTTCTTAAGAGACTTCACTTTCTTAAAAAATTACTTTTCCATTATGAAAGTGATGTTTTGAAAAATTAGAAGGTAAAGACTGGGAAGGTTTAATGGCCCAGGGAACTGACAATGCTGGGTTTGAATCCTGTTCTGCTACTTCTTGGCTAGGTAACCCTGGACTCAGACTGGTGCTCACATACACTTACATGTGCTTTTCTGACAACCACAGAAGCAGCTGACATTCATGTTGTAACTCAAAGCTTTGGTCATAAGTTAAACCTCCAGTTCTAGCTGTGGCTCAAGTTGTTTGTCTGTGATGCCAGTTGTAACTCCAGGGTCCACTGCTGTCTCCAAAACAAAACAAAACAAAATCCTGGGATTATTGAGTCAGGAGAATAGGATGTGGCAAAACTGGCTGGAGAAGTAGGCATGACCTGTTAATTACAAGATCCCAGAACACATCTGCAGAACGGTTCCCAAAGCCCTGCACCTGGACCTCTCGGAGCAAGTTTTCAACAGGATGGCCCAGGCCTGACCTGAGCCAGACAGGTGGGATCCCAGTACTGCCTCTCCGGACTTGGATGCAGAAGTTCTCTTGGGTTTCCTCAAGATTTGGACAGCATTAAAGGACATAGCCCCCAGCACTCAGGAGGCTGAGGCAGGAGGATTTCTGTGAGTTCGAGACCAGCCTGGGCTACAAAATGAGTTCAAGGCCAGCTTGAACTACATAGCAAGACCCTGTCTCAAAAAGAAAGGAAAAAACAAAAAAAGGTACAGCCAAGAAGAACTTGCTGACATGACTTTCTTCACAGTAGCTCACCCTGCTTTCTCTAGGGTGTCCTTTCATCTTGCTTTTTTCTCTTTTACTTGGCCCAAGCTCACTGTGCTGAGCCAGTTTCTCTCTCACTTTTACTTTTCCAAATAAACTTTGTCTCGGCTTTTTGCTTGTTTTGTTCAATTCTTTGAGACGAGAAGAACCTGGAATCTAATCCCAGAGGGAGAGGCCAGCAACCCAGAACCTAATGTCTAGTTGGCAAGTCACTTTTAGAAGGAGCTACCTGAGCTCCCCAATAACATTATGGGAGGATCTATAGTTGGAGTATGATGGGAATCGTGGCCCAACGGGGTGCTTGACTCAACGGACCTATCAGAGCGGAGAGTTTCTGACCATAAAGGTTTTTAGGGGGAAGATCCTGGTGTTTAGAGCCCACTGGGGGTCAACACTGCAATGTGAACGAGGTTGGATGCAGGTCAGTGTCATGCGCTTTTAGGTTTGGGCGTGCCTGGGGTCCTAGGGAACAGAGTGGCCTTTATCTACTGATTTTCTGATATTTTGACTCCGTCATCCTTGCTCTGTCTAGTTTCTGGATTCCTGGTTTTCTGTGGTCTACTGATCCTTGTTCTACCACCTACCTGAGGCCTACGTGTCCTGTCTGACATCCTTTGTCAAAGACGTGAAGGATTGAGCTGGGTTGCCAGTTCCTTGCTGTGTTAGGACCTTTCTGGGCAAGACCCAGGCTTCCCGGTAGCAAATCCACACTGGTAACAATGCCTCTGGGCTCTGAAGACGTTAAGGATGACCCACCCTTGGATGTCCTGAAGAGTGATATAGTTGGTTTCAAGCTGAAGGCACCTGCATGCCATGCTGTAGCTGCACGGAGCTCTCTGGCCTACCCTTCCCTGTGTGTGGCCAGCCAGCCATACATGGTCTTAAGAGAAAACTGCCTTCCCAGAGCCAACACCTGACAATCACCCTTGTCACCAGTATCCAAGGATCCATGGAGTGACGGATCTGAGCTCTCATTCTTCCCTAGCTCTGTACCCTGCAGAGATCTCCTGGTGACCCACGCCTGGAGTTTACTGTCCCCCACCCAGGCCCATCTGTCCTGTCACTTCTTTAGAAGATATATCATTCTTTGTCTAAAAAAGTTTAAAACCTTACTGCTTTGGTTTAAAAGTTTACAACCATTTCTTCAGACCTGCACTCTCTCCCGAGGATCCTCACATACAAATTAATATGTGTTTGGTTTTCTGCTATTAATCTGCCTTGGTCCCCCACCCCTGGCCAAAGAGCCCACTTCACTACTGAGGCAGATAGAAGTGACCGCCAGCTCCGCCTGCAGCTCTGTGCCTGCTGCGAGCCTTGCTCCTGGGGAAGGAGCAGGGACACAGGGCACCTGCCTCCACCTGAGCCCAAGGAGCCAGCTCTCAACTGCGAGCAGCCACCCAGGCAGCAGGAAGCGCCAGGCTCAGGGCCAGGCCTCGTGGACTCGGATCTAGCTGTGTGACAAGCATCCTTGCCTGAGCCTCAGCTTCTCACTCTGCGAAATGGGCTGGCACCAACAGCTAAATTAAGGGAGAGTAGAGGGGTTTGATGGATGACGCATGTGAGATCTCAGGAAGATGCCTGGGGTGGGGAGGATAGCATTATTATTATTCCTCTACTCCTGGGTAGAAAGGCTCAGGAAATCTCCACTATCACCTAAGCATAATCCAGGCAGCCCCAGGAGACACAAGCACAAGCACAAGCACAACCATCCCAGTTTCCTCCACTGAGGCGTGGCAGTGAGAGGGCAGTGTCAGGGTGGGGGGCGAGAACCTAAGCCCCACCCTCTGAGCTGCGCCAGTCACTTGTCTCTGTCAGAAGCTCAGTTTCTTCCTGAACTTTGTGTGGACCATTGCCGTAGTCAGCAGTGACGCCCTGGCACGGCCCGTAACTGTCACCTTGCGGCAGCCTGGCGCTAAATCAACAAACGGAACCGTGGCCCACATTCACTCCCACCTTCCCCAAACACTTGGTGCTCCATAAACTTATAAATTATAGAGCACCAAATGTTTGCCAGACGGCCTGGGATGTGACACGCAAGACATCTGCCTTCTTGGTGTTGGTGGTCTGCAGCACAAGACAGACAATACATAAGTAAAGATGCAAATTAATAAAACAGAAAGGTGGTGTCTTCTTTACTTTTCTTTCATTGCAGAGACAAAATATCCAACAGCCAAAGTTAAGGGAGGAGAGGTTTACTTAGCTCACGGTGTGTAGAGGCTTCAGTCGTCACTGGCAGGCTCCAAGGCAGGGTGACACGCAGAGCGGCATGGCAGAGGAGAAACAGTTCATGGCGGGCAGAAAGTAGCAAAGCAACAAGGGACGACCACAGTTCTTTCGATCCTTTCTCTTGTGTCCAGGCCACTTAGTGCGGGCCGCACTCACACCCTCAATCCTAGTGCCCTTGATCCCAGCCTCGCACCATGGATCAGTTCCAGCGTCACGCACTCTAGATCCAGCCACCTCTGTAAATCCCCACCTATGATTGCATGAGGCTTTAAGGGGACAGCTAGACACACGCCATAACAGGTGGTAAGCAGGGAAGGGGCAGACAACAAGGAGGGGCTACAGTTTTGCGGGGTGTGGAGGACATTCTTTGAGTAGAAAGCATTGAGGACACACAATGATTTGTTTATTGTTGCAAAAATGAGCTGAAACCTTTCACCTGAAGGTAAGAGTGTATTTGAATTGCAGGAGATCCCTATTTTTTAGTCTTGCCATGCGCTGTAAAAATTAATGGGAAGTAAGGACTGTGATTGTAGTGGATTGATAACCAGGCGTCAACTTATAACGCCCCGCTGAACCAAGTGAGTGTGGTGCTGGGTGTGGGAGGCCCACCAGGGGATTGCTGCCAGCAGC
>NW_004955468.1:488266-492051 GCF_000276665.1 Chinchilla lanigera | reverse complement strand
GTAACAGCAGTAACTATCTCAGAGGGTCGTTGGGAGGATTAGACTCCATGACGGACGTGAAGCACTGACAGCAGTGCCTGGCCCAGAGCAGGGGCCCTACCCATCCCTCCCGCTTGTCGTCACGCTCCCATGAGCCGCCCCGCGCACTTTGGAACCTAGGACCGTCAGCGGCTGATCACTTTTAAATTAAACTTTTAAAAATGCGGCAATCTGACAAACCTACAGGAAGGTACAGAACACCTCGTGTTCCACTTAATGAATATGACAAGGAGAACTCACAGTGTAACCGTCACTCTCTCACCAGCTCTCCCCGAACCCCCTCTGTCCCCCTCAGACACTATCCTCCCCGTGAAGGTGATACAGGGGAAAGAAATTCTCAGTCTGCTATGTATCTGGTATGAGTTTGTGTTCTCTAAAATTGAAGAATGAATTTATAAACAATGGAGGTTAAGAGCAGAATATATTTATTGGGGAGAAAGAGACAGAAGGGGTCCCGGGTGGGTTGCCAAGGACCCTGCCATTTCCAGGGATTTTTTTTTTTTTTTTTTCCTGTACCGGGAATCAAACTCATGACCTTGTGCTTGCCAGGCAGGCACTGTGCTGCTGAGCTAAATCCCCAGCCCCCTTCTAGGGATTTTTATAGAGCAAATCCATGACTCAAGGCAGGTCCAACGTGGGAAACATGGGAAATCTCAAGGTGGGCATGAGGTGGGACAGAACTATGGTCAACGAATAAGAATACAAGTATAATTGCTCCAGTAAAATTGATTAAATCAGGATCAAATAATGAAGCGAGTCACGTAGCAAATGGGCATGATTAGAGAACAGGGGCTTTTCCATAGGGAGTGGAGTTAGTGACTCTTCCTGGCTTCCTCAGGGTGATAGAGACCTACTTAGAATATCAATCCCTGGTGTTTATCCTGAGGGAGGTGTGTGAGTGTATTTGTTTTATCTTTTGTCTTGAGGTCTGGCCCACAGCGGAGGGCCTGAATCTCCCCCACAGTTGTGTGTATCTGTCTTCTGCACTGGCATCCCCGAGGGCCTAGGCCTCTCTGACTACCTATAATATTTCTGTCTAACTCAGTTGCCTAAAACAAAGGGACCCAGTTTACTGACTGACCCAACCTTGATTTTACTACCTAAGCACATCTCCTGTACGCAGCACTTTCCTTCTGCTTGTTTCTGCATATGATGCAAATAGAAATGTGCAGTATTGAACTCTTGTATCTGACTTCTTTTACTCAGCATTACCAGTATGCAATTCATCTGGGCTGGGCAGATAAATGCACCCCATTCCTTCTCTCTGCCAAGTAGTATTCATTGTGTAAACACACCATGATTTATTTCTCTGTCAACTGTCAATAGAAATTATTGGAGTCGCCTCCCCCTTTCTGGCTCTTGCAGATAGCGCCACTCTTCAGTTTCTAGTGCTTATTTTGTTGGGGAACGTGTCTACACATTCTTCTTGGGTAGATGGGCCATCCTGCCAAAGTGTTTTCCAAAGTGGTTTAATCATTATTCTCCTCCCACCATCCATCGTGGAACATTTCCATTGTTCCAGATCCTCATGGGCACGTGGTGTTGTCAGGCATTTCATTTCTAGTCATTCTGGTGGGCGTGTAGTAGTAGCTTCTTGGAGTTTCATTTGCATTTTCCTGGTGAGTAATAACGTAGCATATTTTTTCATTTAGGCATTACCATTTTGGGTGTCCTTTTTGGTGATTTGTTTATTCAAGAACACATCTTGCTTGTCTTCTATTGTGTTGTCTATTTTTATTTTGGGGGGTTGTCCATTCTTAAATGGATTTGCCTTTTATGCATTCTGAAATCAAGCCATTGTCAGTTGTATGGACATCTCTATGGCTTCATTTTCCTCTCTTTGTGGAGCTTTTTTTAATGAACAAAATCTCTTCATTAAGCATAGTCTAACTTATGAGTCTTTTCCTTTATAGATAGTGATTGTCTACATCTTGTTTAAGAAATATTTGTCTACTTTCAAAGAAGACTGATTTTCTCTTATGTTATTTCTCTCTCTCTCTCTCTCTTTTTTTTTTTTTCCTGGTACCGGGAATTGAACTCACAACCTTGCGCTTGCCAGGCAGGTGCTGTGCCGCTGAGCTAAATCCCCAGCCCCCTCTTATGTTATTTCTCAATAGCTTTGTCACTTTGCATTCCATTTAGACTGGCAATCTATCTGGAACTGGTTTTTTGTGTATGGTGTGAGGTAGGGATTTGAATTTTATCAAAGTAATGTCTAATGAAATAAAGATAAATGAGCCTTTCTTAAGAGACTTCACTTTCTTAAAAAATTACTTTTCCATTATGAAAGTGATGTTTTGAAAAATTAGAAGGTAAAGACTGGGAAGGTTTAATGGCCCAGGGAACTGACAATGCTGGGTTTGAATCCTGTTCTGCTACTTCTTGGCTAGGTAACCCTGGACTCAGACTGGTGCTCACATACACTTACATGTGCTTTTCTGACAACCACAGAAGCAGCTGACATTCATGTTGTAACTCAAAGCTTTGGTCATAAGTTAAACCTCCAGTTCTAGCTGTGGCTCAAGTTGTTTGTCTGTGATGCCAGTTGTAACTCCAGGGTCCACTGCTGTCTCCAAAACAAAACAAAACAAAATCCTGGGATTATTGAGTCAGGAGAATAGGATGTGGCAAAACTGGCTGGAGAAGTAGGCATGACCTGTTAATTACAAGATCCCAGAACACATCTGCAGAACGGTTCCCAAAGCCCTGCACCTGGACCTCTCAGAGCAAGTTTTCAACAGGATGGCCCAGGCCTGACCTGAGCCGGACAGGTGGGATCCCAGTACTGCCTCTCCGGACTTGGACGTAGAAGTTCTCTTGGGTTTCCTCGAGATTTGGACAGCATTAAAGGACATAGCCCCCAGCACTCAGGAGGCTGAGGCAGGAGGATTTCTGTGAGTTCGAGACCAGCCTGGGCTACAAAATGAGTTCAAGGCCAGCTTGAACTACATAGCAAGACCCTGTCTCAAAAAGAAAGGAAAAAACAAAAAAAGGTACAGCCAAGAAGAACTTGCTGACATGACTTTCTTCACAGTAGCTCACCCTGCTTTCTCTAGGGTGTCCTTTCATCTTGCTTTTTTCTCTTTTACTTGGCCCAAGCTCACTGTGCTGAGCCAGTTTCTCTCTCACTTTTACTTTTCCAAATAAACTTTGTCTCGGCTTTTTGCTTGTTTTGTTCAATTCTTTGAGACGAGAAGAACCTGGAATCTAATCCCAGAGGGAGAGGCCAGCAACCCAGAACCTAATGTCTAGTTGGCAAGTCACTTTTAGAAGGAGCTACCTGAGCTCCCCAATAACATTATGGGAGGATCTATAGTTGGAGTATGATGGGAATCGTGGCCCAACGGGGTGCTTGACTCAACGGACCTATCAGAGCGGAGAGTTTCTGACCATAAAGGTTTTTAGGGGGAAGATCCTGGTGTTTAGAGCCCACTGGGGGTCAACACTGCAATGTGAACGAGGTTGGATGCAGGTCAGTGTCATGCGCTTTTAGGTTTGGGCGTGCCTGGGGTCCTAGGGAACAGAGTGGCCTTTATCTACTGATTTTCTGATATTTTGACTCCGTCATCCTTGCTCTGTCTAGTTTCTGGATTCCTGGTTTTCTGTGGTCTACTGATCCTTGTTCTACCACCTACCTGAGGCCTACGTGTCCTGTCTGACATCCTTTGTCAAAGACGTGAAGGATTGAGCTGGGTTGCCAGTTCCTTGCTGTGTTAGGACCTTTCTGGGCAAGACCCAGGCTTCCC
>NW_004955468.1:481212-482331 GCF_000276665.1 Chinchilla lanigera | reverse complement strand
GCTAAGCGCACGTTCTATCACTGAGCTACATCTCCTTTTTTTTTTTTTTTTTTTTTTTTTTTTGAGACAGGGTTTCACTGTGCAGTTCAGGCTGGCCTTGAACTCACTTTGTAGCCCCGGCTGTGTAAAGTTCTTTTTAATAGAGAATGTAGGTTGCCTTTACATGGATTAAGTATAAAAGATATTTAAAGAAAAACATTAAAGAAACAACAGCTCAAGTAGTGTGTGATTATGGGAAAAATACAAAGCAGGGGAAAAAAACCCACCCTCAAGTGAGCCACTGTGGTTCGGGACCCTGGCCGTGGAGAGGGGTTGTGCCCAGCTTGCCTGCAGTGGGCAGGAGACTTCCGCGTCCTGGGGTTTCTCCTCAGAAGTGGGGTGGCTGGTCCCCAGCTGTCCAAAGTGAGGGCTGAAAGTTGTCACCAAGCACTGATGTCTTTGTGCTGGAAGCCTTCGGAGCAATGACAGCAGCCATTCAAAATAAACAGATTTTTCAAGAAATCTCTTCTAAAAAAGAATCTGTAGGGGGCGACTTTATCCAGGGTTTTGAATGCCAGGGAAGATGGGAGCTGTGGAGCATTGGGTTAAACTGTGGAAGAGGAGAGATGTGGGTTCAAGTCCAGGCTTCGACAGTTACCTGCTGTGTGACATTGGACAACCACCTAGTCTCCCTGGCCTCAGTTTCCTTGTCTGTAAAATGTAAATAACTTAAAATCAAACCAAGGAAAAGTGCCATGAGAACTAAATGAGGTAAGGAATATAAACTACTTTGGTTGCTTGAAGTCCATATATAAGTGTAGACGGACAAGTTAGATGACCATGTGAGCCCACAGATCATGAATGGGGGCTGCTGTAAAGAACAACCACCTCAACGCTTGTACAGTCTGGTGAAGGGTCAAAGTACGTGTGTGTGGGCGGAGCTGGGCTACACGGAGGAGGGTGACTGAATGCCATATGTGAATCTTGATGGAACCCAGATTTAGAAAGACAAGAAAGGAACAACAAAGATTGAAGGGAGGGAGGGAAGGAAGAAGGGGAAAGAGGGAGAGAGGGAAGGAAGGAAGGAAGGAAGGAAGGAAGGAAGGAAGGAAGGAAGGAAGGAAGGAAGGAAGGAAAGAA
>NW_004955468.1:474189-481112 GCF_000276665.1 Chinchilla lanigera | reverse complement strand
GTCAAAGACGTGAAGGATTGAGCTGGGTTGCCAGTTCCTTGCTGTGTTAGGACCTTTCTGGGCAAGACCCAGGCTTCCCAGTAGCAAATCCACACTGGTAAGGCAGAATTGGAGAAGGATAACACTTTAATTACTAAAACGTCTGGTGTCCGCCCATTTGTACTAGCTATGCCCTTGGTTCTTGCTCAATAAAAGGTGACTGAGATTGGTAATTGGGGCTGCAGTCCGAGAGGCTGTAAGCCCCCTGACCCCAGACTTTGGCCTCTCTTGTTTTTCTTGTCTTTCTTACTTTTTCTATTCATCTGTGGGCACCTGGTTCTCAGAACCTGTCACCCTGAATAGAACGACAGCAGGGCAGTCAGGGAAGGCCTTGCCACCACCCGGAGTCCCCAAATTACTAAGCACCTACTATCCCATTAGCGCCATTTATTTATGGATGCTACTTGTAGAAGTCAAAGCCGGTACCCATAGGCATGTGTTCCAAGTGCCAGCCACCAAGTTATCTCATACTGCCAACTGCAGACCGGCTGGGTCTGGTCCACATGCCATGATAATCTCCAGATGGCCTTGGTCCCTGTAATCACACATTATCATGATCAAACCACTCCAGGTGATCTACCCAGCACCCCCTTCCCCCATGACATGGCTGCCATCCTGGTCCTGTCCCCGCTCATTCCACGTGGACCCTGAAGGAGTTCCTCCCCTCCCCTCCCCTCAAGGTTGTCTCTTCCACAGCCACAGAGAACTGCTATGGTTGATCCTTCCTTTGCTCAGAGCCCTTTGGTGGTATCCTCTGCTCTGTGTAAAGGGCAGCATCCTCCCATGGGTCATGAGACCCCACATGATCTGTCCCTGTCACCCTTCTGACCCAGTGGCCTCCCACACACTGCCTTGCTCACCCTGTTCCTGCCACTCCTGGTTATTCTGGCACCACTCCAAACATGTTCCCACCACAGGGCCTTTGCACTGGCTGTTCCCTCCTCATGGAACACCCTTCCTCGGTCTCCCCATGGCTCCCACCCAAAGACACTCTCCTGAGTCTTTGCTCAGCTTCTCAGCTAGGCCTGATCACCACATTTCCTCTTCCCACCCATCCTCCCTATCCCCTTTCCCGTAGGTCTTGTTATGGTTGAAACATTGTGTCAACTTGGGGGGTCTAGAGGTTTGGCTAAGTGACTCAGCAGGAAGCCAGGGTGCTTACTTTGTATATATCCTGAGCCTGTGGAAGAGAAGGGCATGGAGATTATGTGAGAGCTATGCGCCCCTTAGGTGGGGGTAGCCTGTTTACAAAGTAAGGCAGGGAAAAAGAAGCTGCTTGCCGCCATTCCTCCCCTTTTGCTCTGGCTGCATTGCTGTTCGGCTGCCATTCCCCCATTTGCTCTTTCTGCTTTGCTACCTTCTGCCTCGGAGCCAGCCAAGTATAGACTGAAACCTCCACAAACTGTAAGCTAAATAAACCTTTCCTTCCTTCATTTTGAGCATTGGGTATTTTGTCCCAGCAGCGACAGAAAAGTAACCAAGACAAGTCTTCCCTGGACCTGTCCAGCAGTTCTGCCTAAGAGTCCCCAGGATATGCCTACCTGGGGCTGATCAAACCTCAGCTGCCGGCTCAGAGGAGTACTGCGAAGAATAAAGAAAGACAAAGAGAAATTTGCAGGTTCAAGGAGACTGGGAGGTCAATGCCTCAGATTGGGCAAAGACAAAAACCTCTCTGGCTGGCCCGTTTTTATTTAGCAAGGTCTCAGCAGTCAAGGGGGTTAGGACAATCTCTTGTTTTTTTCTTTTGGTTCCGGGAATTGAACTCAGGACTTTGTACTTGCCAGGCGAGTGCTGTGCCACTGAGCTATATCCCTGGCCCGAGGTCCATCTTTTGGAACAGCTGCGGTGCTCAAAGCAAGCTAGTAAAAGAGGAACAAAGCATACCCAAAGAATCAGAAATAGGTTAATAGAGAGCCTGTTTTTCTCTCCAAGGGAGACTCTTGCATGTGCTATATTGTGTCAGAGAGTCACAGGAACATCAGCAGATGTTATCTTATCCAGGTTCTGTAGGTTTTCCCGCCTTCTGCACACCTCCCAGCCCACAGGGCAAAATACACACAGGCTCTCGAGCCCCTTATTATAGATGTCGGTCACCTACTCCTGGCCATCTTCCCCTGCATCCCACCTTGTCCACAGTGCCTGTGCCCCAGGAGGGCGGGAGACTCCTCCACCTGCTGGAGCGCCTCCCTGCTACTGTCCTGGGGCTGCCGTGACCAGCCAGCACCAGCCCAGTGGTTCAAGATACAGAACTGTGCTCTCCTGGAGCTCCGGGGGCTGAGTCCAGAATCCCCTGCTGCACGGGCCGGGCAGGGCTGCCTTCTCCTCCCGCCGCTCTGGGAGAGGAGGCCGTTCCTCGCCTCTGCCAGCTTCCAGGCTGCTGGTGTCCTAGGCTGTCACAGCAGGCTCTGCCTCCGCAGTCTCCGCCTCCTGTGTGCAAGAGCTCGCTCTGCCCTCGCTCATCAGGACGCCTGTGGTGGCAGCTATGGCTGCCTGGACAACCCAGGACAGCCTCGCCTCCAAACCGTTCCCCGAGTTATGTCTGCAAAGACCCTGTCCCCACACAGCAACGCAGTCCCAGGGGCTGGGAACTGTGATCTGGTCTTGGTCTGTTCCGGCTGCGGTCAAAAGATACCATCAGCTGCGTGCCTTACGAACAACATGAACTCATTCTTCGTAGATTCAGAAGCTGCGGAGTTTCAGACCCAGGCACAGGCAGACCCGGTACGTGCAGAGGACCCGTGTGCTGCTCGTATGCTGCCTTCCTGCTGCGTCTTCTGTGGTGGAAGAGGCCGCTGAGCCCCTGCCCTCCTTTAAAAGGGCACCAGTCCCAACCAGGACGGCTCCACCCCTGGCTCTTTCACTCCCAAAGGCCCCATCTCCTAGTACTATCACTTTGGGGTGGTGAATTTGGGAGGGGACACCAACATTCAGGCCAGAGTGGGCTTGGACATATTTGGAGGCCATTATTCCACCCACTAACAAGCCCGCCCTCACTGATAGTTACTAGTGCTGACAGGGGTTCCAGAACGGGCCCTGAGGAATGGGGATCTGGATTGGTTCTCTGAGTGGTTACATTGAAAGGCATCATCAGACCAGGCGTGGTGGCATAGGCCCATATTCCCAGTACACTGGGAGGCTGAGGCAGGAGGACTGCATGTTTGAACCCAGCCTGGGCCACTCGGTGACTTAAGAGAGACTCTGTCTCAGAAAAAAGCAGGGGTTGTACTCAGTGCAGAGGCCCTGGATTAAATACCAGGACCGTCATTTAAAAAATAGATAGATAACAGCATCATCAACCCTGTGGTCATGGTAAAGGGGACGTGCTGGCCCACCATGCCAAAACAAAGCAGTTACCGGAGTTGTCCCCTGTGATCACCTGTCATTCAGTCAGTTCTGTTCTACACTGGGCTCTCTCTCTCTCTCTCTGCAGTGCTGAGGATGGAGCCCAGCGCCTCGCACATGCCAGGCAAGTGCTCTACCTCTGGGCCGCACCCTCTGGTCCCCTCGCTACCCGGGGATCTGGGTATCCAGCCTGCTGGTTCTGGAATCTGCTGAGGTGGGAGCCAAAGGGGCCTCTGAAGTGCAGAGGACACCAAGGTCCCCAGCAGGGGGCCCCAGTGAGACAGAGCAGCCTGTGAGAAAGCCAGGGTCAGGGCAGGCACTGGTCCCCAGGTCTAAGAGTGGAGGACACCGTGAAAGACACAGCACACCCCTTCGGCTCCTTCTCCACTGAGCAGCGAGATGGTGGGCGCCGACTGCAGCCCCAGGGTCAGGCTCGACCGTTCCAGTGACCCCTGGTCCCACTGGCTCAGGAACTGGTATGTGCTCCAGCTCTGGCTGACGGGGTGCAACGTGAACCCTTGGAAGATGTGTCAGTCAGCTTTCATCGCTGTGACAAAATAACTAAGAAAATTAACTTGAAGGAAAGGTTGACTTGGGCTCCTGGTCTCAGCCCATCGCCACTTGGTCCCCCAGCTCTGGGCCTGCGGTGATGCACGCATCCCGGCGGGAGGGCGGGGAAGGAAGCTGTTCTCACGGTGACCCGGAAGCAAAGACAGAGAGGGGAGGGGCTGGGGCTTCACAGCCCCACTGACCTCATTTCCTCCCTCACTGCCACCTCTCAAAGGTTCCAACACTTTCCAGTAGCTCCCCAGCCGGGTGAGCAAACTCTTAACATTTGAGCCCCTTAGGGGACATTGCAGATTGAAACTTGAGCAGGGGACACTCAAACCGTGTCTGAACCACGGCGCTGCCCAGGGCGCAGTCTATGTGACCTGTGGCTGCCCTGCTAAGGAAGCCGCTTCTTCTCTAATGTCTCTGAAAGGGGTCTCCTCCCTCCCGCCCCTCAGATTACCAAATAAGGGAGGGAAGGGTAGAGGAAGAGCAGCCCCAGCGCGTCTCTGTCCTCCACGAAGTCCTCTGGAGGAGGAAAATACGGCTCTTGGAGTGCACTCTTTTTTTTTTTTTTTTTTGGTTTTTGTCCAGTACCAGGAATCGAACTCATGACCTCGCACTTGCCAGGCAGGCGCTGTGCCGCTGAGCTAAATCCCCAGCCCCGTGGAGTGCACTCTTGCGTGCCTTTCGGAGTTACTTCAACTGGGGCTGTTGGGAAGCCACCTGGGGCACCCGGCCTTGGCCTCCCAGCAAGCAGACCTTTGCAGCTGCCTGCAGCCGTCCTGGCTCTGCTTCCTGAAGGTTCCAGACTCAGACTCGGAAGTAGAGGGACAGCCAGATTGTGGGGTGTAACCCTGGCCCCATCTCTGATGAACTGGGGTTCCGTGAGCACACTGTCCAGTCTCTCTGACCTCAGTTTCCCATGTAGAGAACAGGGAGGATAATGCCTCCTACCTCCTGGGTGTGGCGAGGCATAAACAAAGGAATGGGGGACAGTTCATTGATCCACAGGATTGAAGTGGGTGGCAAAATGCATGATCTGGGGTGTTTAATCAGCAGTGTTGTTTTGGCTGTTGTTTGCTTGTGATCTTTCTTTCTAAGATGGCTGTTACAAACAGGACATTTCTTGCCCAGTGTGGTGGTGCACTCCTATGATCCCAGCACTCAGGAGGCTGAGGCAGGAGGATTCGGGCGGGTTTGAGGCCAGCCTGGGCTACAAAGTGAGTTCAAGGCCAGCCTGCACTGCATAGTGAGACCCTGTCACAAAAAGACACACATCCACAGAAACAAACAACAAAAAAAAAACAGTTGGTGAAACAGAGTATGTGAAAAGGTGGCAAAAAGTGCTGGTAGCACAGTGCCACCCAAGCATGGGTCAGTGTGCTCACTGTTCACCCTAACACCCAACAACTGTGTAAGGACGGAACTAACAGTGGGTGGAGCTCAGGGTGCAGGCACAGGGGACCCTGCGATGTCAGTGACATCACCGCGCACCTGCACCCGTCCGCTGATCTGCATGTTTCCTGCGACCCGTAATGGGAAGACGCGGTTTGCCTATGTGAAGTGCAGGGTGGATGTGTACGTGCATGCACGGCTGTGTAAATGTCCTCCCCAGAGCCCAGGTGAGTTTTATGGGCTGTTTCGCTAGTCTTGTTCAGGCTTCTCCCTCACCCCTGGCTCCCTGCTGCACACGGTGGATCCCTGGGAAGCTGCGTCGGTGGTGTGATCACTGTGTCACTCCAGGACACTGCTTCTCCAGAGGGGCTTGGAGGTGCCTGGCGGCCCAGCTGCCAAGGGCGAGCACAGAGCAGCACACGCCTCTGCCTCCAGCCCCGGGGCTCTTACCTTTGTTGCCTCCTGTCACCCACTGGGCAACGACCCCATCTTCTCTGTCTCTAGGCTTGGCCCCAACCTGACCAAAAAAAAAAAATCCAATCTTTCAGAACACCAGTGCTAATTTCCTTCTGAACAGGAAAGTGAGGCTTTAGGTACACAAAACAAGCTTTTGTTGTGTAAGTAGCTCCCGACTTGGTCTGTTTTCTATTGCTGTAAGCAGAATACCATAGACCGGGTCATTTATAAAGAACAGAGGGTTACTCTGGCTGTCAGTTCTGGAGGCTAAGAAGGCCCCGAGGATGGGACAGACATGGTGCTATCAGTGAGGACTTCACGCTGGTTCTGGTCCTTGAAAGTGGAAGGAGAAGTCTGAGTGACAGAACAGAGAAGGTGGCCCCGCTGTGTAACAACTCTCTCCTGGTACCTGACTGAGTCCCACAAGAGGGATACCGGCCTCCCCCAAGACGCCACTAATCCGCTCATGGGGCCCTACGTCCATAGAACAAACAACCTCATCGGGCCTCATCTGCCAACGCTGCTGTGTCAAGTAATTAGCCACTTCCTGGTGGCCCCAAGAGTATTTGCCGGCCGCCCTGGTTGCAGCGGTTACCCCAGGACAAGTTGGGGGTTAGGGTTTGCAAGTGTTGTGCCATGCTTCGAAATTTACCACACGGAAAAGAATTGTTAAATACTGACCGTCAGAGACATTTCTCTTATATTAAGATTGGAGGCAAGACATTTCTCCTATATTAAGACATTTCTCTTATATTAAGATGTTTCTTATATTAAGACAGAATAGCTCAAGAACAGTTTCTGGATTTTATTTTCATGTAGAAAACAAATCCTTTTTGCTTCAGCCCCAAAGAGCATGTTTATGTAAGGTCAGAGAATGCTGGCAGTGAGCTGCGCTGTTTTTCTTCTAAATGGGACATTAAGGTTCCAAAACATCAACTTTGGGGGACCACCCAAGCCACAGCAAAATATTAACTGATATTGATTTTACCTTTGTAATAGTGATATATAATATAAAATTACCTTTTTTTTCTTTCCAGTGCTGGAACTGGAACTTGGGGCCTTATGCATGCTAAGCGCACGTTCTATCACTGAGCTACATCTCCAGCGGTAGTTTTTTTTTTTTTTTTTTTTTTTTTTTT
>NW_004955468.1:451998-472099 GCF_000276665.1 Chinchilla lanigera | reverse complement strand
AAAGCACCCGCCTGGCAAGCGCAAGGTCATGAGTTCAGTTCCCGGTACTGGAGAAAAACCAAAAAAAAAAAAAAAAAGACCTGTGAGGTGCACATGCCTGCTGGAGGGGGGTTGGCTGGGTCGGGGGCTGCGATGAGGCGTTTTGGAGTGAAGCAATGTTCTGTTTCTTGCCTTGGTTACATGGGCCTCAGCTCTATTCATTTGTGCTGTGCGTTTATGTACTTTACCGCGTGCATATGGCTGTGTGTGTGTGTGTGTGTGTGTGTGTGTGTGCGCGCGCGTGTGCAATGTTTCCTGCCTGTGGCAGAAATCAGGTGAAGATGTAATCATGTAGGAGACACTAGAAGCCAAATTTGTGTTTGTTTTATTTTTTGCCTTTTTTTGAGACAAAGTTTAGCTATTCAGTCCAGGCTGACCTTGAATTCACTTTGTAGCCTAGGCTGGCCTTGAATTTACAAGAATCCTCCTGCCTCAGCCTCCTGAGTGCTGGGATTATAGGCATGCACCACCAGGCAAGCTGGAAGCCAACTTTGAACAATGAGGTACATGTCCTAAGACACAGACCAACATGCTGGAGATGTCAGAGAGAAAACAGGACTGAAGTGTCTCACTGCTGCTGCTGCCGAGCCACTGCAGTGACCACGTGTAACCTGCCTCATCCGTCCTGTAGCGTCCCTATGTGAGAAGCCTCTCTGGGATGGGTTTCCTATCACTAGAGCCCAAAGCATCTTGGGTATTCTGTTGGGGTCCCCCAGGCCACCCCTGAGCTTGGTGGTTCACTAGAAGGATAGTGGGTCTTGGAAGTTGTCACACCCCCAGTCATGATTCTCTCCAGCAAGGTGAGTTATATGCTATACAGGGGTATGGAGCAAGAGCAGCAAAAGGAAAAGGTGCACAGAATGAGGTCCAGAGAAAACCAAGCTGAGCCTCCAGAGTTCCCCAAGGCGTCACCAAGAATGCACTTCAGTCCTGCAGCCACCAGGTGTGAGGGCACAAGCTCACCTGAGCCTGGGGGTCCAGGGTTTTGATTGGAAGTTAGTCACATGGGGACTGACTGCAGCTAGTAAAGCTCCAGACCTCTGAAAGAAAGCCAGTGTTCAACCACAAATTACATTATTCGTACAAACTGGTCCCACTAGTCCATTTTCTGTTACCACAACAGAAGACCTGAGGCTGGATACTTTATAAAGAAAAGAGGCTGGACCTGGGGATGTAGCTCAGTGTAGAGCACTTGTATAGCGCTCATGAGCTGCTGGGTTCAATCCTCACACACACACACACAAACACTTATAGGCACTCATACAATGAGGTTCATGTAGCCCACAGTTCTGTAGATTCAAAAGCATAGTAGCAGCCTCTGCTCAGCCCTACCTGGGGCCCGGTGGGAGCTGCATGAATCCTTCACAAGAGCAATGCTGTTCTCCCTCCACTGGACCCCCCTCTGGAGGGTCCCCCCCTGCACTGGGGCCCAGCCTTCCAGCATGTGAACCTTAGGGGCCACCACATCCAAACCATAGCACTGTACAAATGTGTACAAGTATGCGAAACACTAGCAGTGGATTTGCAGAGCGTGGTTCCCACACACCGACCAAAGAGGGCCCATCAGGCCTTCCTCGGAAGGGGTGGGGTCCGAGGCACTCAGGCCTGCGGAGCTAACTCCTCCCTGCACAGGTAAGATCATCCTACTCATTGTTTCCTCTAAGCAAATAGAGGTCCAGAGAGGTTAAGCAATGTACCCAAAGCCGTGCAGCTAATACATAGCGGAGTGCATGTCTGTGTGTGTGTGTGTGTGTGTGTGTGTGTGTGTGTGTGTACATGCGCTGCGGATGGAACCCAGGACCTTGCATGTGCCAGGCAAGTGCTCTGCCACTGAACTGCACCCCAGGCCATCTGGGAGCTCTCAACTCCTCGGCAGGACTTTCAGGTGTCCCCTGTCAAGTTGGTCACACTGCCAGGGCCCTCTCTGGGCCAGAGAAAACAGCCTTGGCTTGGGCGTGGGCCTGGGCCTGCAGCCTTGGGCCGTCTGGAGATTCCACGAAGTCCTGTAAAGGAACAGAAGGGGGCCTCCGACAGGAAAGGAGCTAGGAGGAAGAGCGTGCAAAGGGCACGGAAGTCACTCAGTGCCCCAGAGATGGAACGTGTTCAGAACCCGTCAGCACTGGGCCAGCCAGAAGGGCTCCTGGCCCAGAGCCTGCAGGAAAGGCCTGGGGACAGAAGTGGGGACAGATGGGTGAGTGAGAAGAGGAGCCATAACCTGGGGTCCCGCTGTGTGAGCTGCCCGTCGCGTCCTCCTCCAATTCCCTCCCTCCTAGAGCGTAGGCAGCTCAACATTTCAACCCGGGATGCCCCAGACTATGAAAGGGAACTGTTTGTGAGGCAATGCTCTGGGAGCTGTGACAGACTCATTCCTGGAGCGGCTCCTACTTCCCACCTCCTCCCCCAGCGAGTTTGGGAAGCTGGTGCTATGGTTTGGATGTGGCTTGTGCCTCGGGGGTTCCTGTGTTGGAAACCTGGTCCCCTGTGCGGTGATGTTAAGGTCAGGCCTGGTGGGAACCTGCTACCGGCCCCTCCCTGCATTCCAACTTCCTGCCTTGCCAAGTGCCGTCTCCCTCCCGCACATACTGCCAACATTATGATGCCACAAGGTGTTGAAGCCAGGGATCCTTGGGATTTCAGCCCCTCGAACTGTCTGCTAAACAAACCTCTTTTCTTTACAAGTTACCCAGCATTGGGTAATTCATTATACTAACAGGAAATGGCCTAATGCATTGAGGACAGATTTTATTGGATCAGAGGGGAGCCACCAACAACCCTTGGGCAGGCAACCAAGACCAAATGTCCCCTGAGGTGTCCCACAGTGCCCCAGGCAGGGAGTCCAATGCTATGGCCCATCTGACATTCATGAAGGTAAAGAGCTGTTTATAATTACCAGAACCCAGCCGTGAACTCCATTTTACTCCTAAACACATTTTAAATATCCCAGGAATGCAGCTTGGGCAAAACGAAAGTCTGTTCGTTGGCCACAAAGACATTGTACCCGCGTCTGTCTTCGTGACAGTCCAGTTAGTATTCAGGAAGATTCCGCCTCTAGTGCAGATTCCTGAGTCCTTTGTTATGTCTTATAGCTTAATCAGGCCTGAACCTTTTCATTATTTTGCTACCATTTACTTTCTTCTTATTCTTCCACTGTTACAATAGGACATTATCTTGATTTAAAAAATTTATATGTAGGTGGGTTATATTGTTCCATAAATTTCATTTCAGGGTGATAAAGGAAGCATATAAAAATATTTGTTATAACAAGGATCTATGATGAGAGAAATCAAAACAGCCCCTTCCCTGGGGGAGCAGGCTGGGCCTGGAGTCAGGGCACTAACCTCAGAGGGACACAAAGGACCTCCCTGGGGGGAGGAAAACGGTCTGTCCTTGATTGGGGTGGTGTACAGCTGTCAAAACCCGCGAAGCTGAACACTTCAAGTGGGTGTACTTTATTGTAATTGTAAGGTAAATCATACCTTACTCAAGTGGAATAAAACATAAATTTAAAAATATCTGTATAGAAACTCTAAAAATACATATTTGTCATAGAAAGGAGATATGGATCTGCTAAGGCCTTGAAATCAGTTGAATGGAATTAGACTGCATTTCAAAACAAAACACAAATGGAATAATATTGGTAACATAGGGATGGGGCATGGTTTGGTGGCAGAGCACCTGCCTAGCATGTGCCAGGCCCTGGGTTCCATCCCCAGGGTCACAAAACAACAACAACAACAACAACAAACAATTACAGCCAACCCTGTCCGTATTAAAGATAAGTAGGACATCATAAATCTTGCATAAAAAACTTCCAGTTATGTAATAGATGCACATAGGCTATATGCATACATATATGTGTTTGCATGCTGGCTGGTGATGTAAATATATTTCTTTTTTGTTTTTTGATGATGTAAATATATTTCTTATTTGGAATTGTGGTCAAATACATTTGAAAACCCACTAAAACAGTAGTCACCAGATTTTCAAACATGCTGCACCAACTCTCAGCATGCTACCCCCCAGGGACAAGGGCTCCGCTGATGAGCACTGATGCAGATCTGCCTCTCCCGTAGTTTTCCCGATAATTCCTCTTACAGCAATGTCTCAGATGTGATTCGGTTGTCATGGTTTTACCTGGAAGGAGTGCAGTCAACAGCTTGTATCTGCAAGAGGATTAAATGTGTAGGGTTTGTTCCAGTGACAGGAATTAGATGGAAGGACGGAGGGAGAAGAAAGGATAAGAGAGCTAAACCCTCGCCATTCGTAACAAAGAGTAGATAGGCAGCGCCTAAATTTGATCAATCCAGAATTAACACTAACAAAACTGGAAACATATTTACAAATTGCATCACTTACAAAGGGCTAATTTTCCACAGATCAATAGTGAAAGAAACAATTTCACAGGAAAAAATGCAGAGAATGCAAAAGACAGTTTACAGGAAAGGAAATAAAGATACCTCTTAAGTAGGTAAGAAGATATAGGACCTGATGCGCAGTAAAATAAATGCAGATTGAAACAGTGCCGATCCCATTTTTCAGTTAATCTAGTTGGTAAAGGACAAAAACATTGGCGACGCCTTGTATCTCAATTCGTGGAAGGAAGGGCTGGTGCGTTGTGGGTGGCAGTGCAGTTGGTGCGATCTCCATGGTGGACAATGTGTGATACTGGTCAGTTTGCATCATCTGGGTCAGCAATACCCCCACCCAGAAACTGACACCTAGGAGACCAGCACGTGCACAGAGTCTCAGGAAACGTATCAGAAGGTTATCTCGATACCACATGATACTGCAAAAGACGGGGACAATTGACATGCCTCTCATTAGGGGACTTGTTCAGTAAGCCATGGTACCTTCCAACACAGTGTACTGTGCACCCACGGAAAACAAACCCAAAACAGCCGGTCAAGGTGCCGAGTCCAAAGTGCAGTTCTGTTTAATCCTTGGCCGGTCTGTAGCATTTGACCTGGGTAAGCACTCCATCCTTTAACTGTTGGCTCCTGGACACCATGTGTGTTGCCTGCTCTTTCTCAGTCAACCCATGACTGTCCTCAGTCCTCACCTCTTCCACTGGTGCTGACATCCAGCCTCATGGCCATAAGTACCATCAGCAAGCTATTGGGTCCCAGCCTTTTTCCGTAGCTTGATCTCTCCCTTCAACTCCAGATGCCTCAATCGACTGCCTGTGTGACATCTCCATTTGGGTGACTAATATGCAACTCCAGATGCTATACTTTGGATGTGGTTTATTCCCCAAGATGCGTGTGTTGGAGACCTGCTTTCTGGTGTGTGATGATGTTGAGAGGTAGTGGGGCTTTAAGAGGCGGGGCATTCTGCAAGGTCATTAGAGTGCTCCTCAGAAGGGATTCATGGAGTTCTCATGGGACCCTAGTTAGCTCCCAAGACAGAAGTCTGTTAGAGGGGGCTGGGGATTTAGTTCAGCAGCACAGCGCCTACCTGGCAAGTGCAATGTCGTGAGTTTGATCCCTGGTACTGGAAGAAAAACACACACACACACACACACACACACATACACACACAAAAAGACAGTAGGCTGTTACAAAAGAGCAAGCTTGACCTCTGATCCCTCTTGGGCTTCCAGACTCCTGAGCAACCTTTCCCTTTTACACAAGTTCCCCCCATGAGGCTATCAGCCACGACGTGACACAGCCAGGGGACCCTCACCAGAGGCTGAACCAGGGAGGCTGCCCAGTCTGGAAGTTTAAGTTTCCCAAACTGTGCACTAATAAGCCTCTTATCTTTATGCATCACCAGCCTTGGGTACATTTTCTTTTCTGGTACCGGGAATCGAACGCACAACTTTGCACTTGCCAGGCAGGTGCTGTGCTGCTGAGCTAAATCCCCAGCCCCTCGGGTACATTTTCATAGCAGTGGAAAATGGATCATACATCTAGATGGACACATCAATTGCTGAATGCCTGACTTATCTGCTTAAGTATTTTCTCTCACATCTATCTCAGCGAAGGGCAACTCATTCTTCCCCTTTTTTTTTTTTTTTTTTTTTTGGTATTGGGAATCAAACTCAGGACCTTGTGTTTGCCAGGCAGACGCTGTGCCACTGAGCTAAATCCCCAGCCCAAGGGCAACTCATTCTTCTAGCTGCTGAAGTGAAAAGCCTTAGAGTTGACCTTGATGCTTCTCTTTATCCAATTTGACATCATATTCTATCAGCTCTTCCTTCAAAATCCATCCAATAAGATCATCTCTCACCACCACACTTGCTCTTGTCAGCACCTGGATCACTGCAGCAGCCCTTGCTTGGGTCTCTGCTCTGGTTCCACCCCTTAGTCTGTTCTCCTTCTGCCTCCAGAGTTGATAAGAATAGACTCTTCCCATGTGCTGTGAGAGTTCAGAACTTGGGACAAGAAGATTTTACAAGCTTCCAGGGGATGAGAAGACAGATAGTAATGATGATGATGATAACTATAATAATAATAATAATTTGCAATGGATCAAGAGCCAGGGATATAGCTCAGTGGCACAGTGCCTACCTGGCAAGTGCAAGGTTGTGAGTTCGATTCCTGGTACCAAAAGAAATTTAAAAATAAAAATAAGAAAACAGCTGTCTGCAATGGATCAAGAAACAGAATGATTCCAGACTTCTTAAGAACTGTACTATAAATAAGGAAGCAATGTTTGCAAAATTCTGACCCTTAGGCAATCTCAGTCTTGGTATACCAGGAAGAACAACTGATTAGAACAATTATGTCATGTTGGCTAAAGTACAATCAGCAATAATGATAGCATCATACCAACCATATGAACCATATTTGTGGTTATATAACAAAATCTAAAGCCAGAAAATTGTATACAGTAAATATACCGTGAATATGACAATTTTATCCTCAGGGGAGAAGCTTTAAAGGGGGCTGGGGGAAAATAGTGAAATACAAGAAGAGGAAGAGGTTAGAAGCCAGGCTGGAAGACAAAGGAAGATTATGTGAACTTTGGGAAACTGATGAAGAAGACAAGAGGGAGAGAAGGAAGAAATAAAAATAAGAACAGGTTAGAACAACAATAGCAAAAAACTAGAAACAATGCTCACACTGATATAAAAACAAGAACAAACAATGAAAAAAAAAAAAAAAAAAGAAAAAGAAACCAAAAAAAAGAAGAAGAAAAAATATACCCATTTCAGTATGTGTCTCTGCTGTCCCTGGTAGACAGAGTGGGCAGACAGAGCCCAGATCCAAGTTAATTAATCCCAGCAAGTCAGTTTAGATTTATGGCCGAGTAGTGGATAATTCCAGCAAGCCTGCACTTTCACTTCCACTGAAGTTCAGGCTGGTTTCTGGCTGTGAAGCTGGAACTCAATTTGTTCAGCCTGCAGCACTCTGTGTGCCTCCTGCTGGCTTGAACTCAGCTCCTTGACCTCCTGCAGACTTGAACTTGGTTCCACCTCACCCTGACACTGGGACTGCTAGATGGAGCCCGCAACTGCTCTGAGTTCCAAGCCTCTCTCCTAGATGGCTACTGGCCAATCTTCCTCTTCTGGGGGACATCTGAACCTGGATAACTCAGCATCCACTGCAGTCCACCACATCCACCACTCCACTCCACTGGTGCATCTCTCCTCAGAGGCCTTTGGGGTTGCCAGTAGCCACTGTGCACCTGCAAATTTGAGCCATCACACACACACAGCGAGCCACAGCTCAGGGAGAAAGCATCACTTGCCATCTCCTTTTCCTGCATTGAGGTTGCTCTCCCTGTGGGCTTCAATTCTCACTTCAGATCTTTTCCTCACTTCCCTCCTTCTTCTCTTCCTCAGGTTGCTATATTCCAGTGTCTGGACACCAAATCTCGGAGAGGCTGATTCTCCACTGTTCGCTCTGCCATCTTCCTGCAGTGCAGGTTCTGAATGGCTCGGCTCTCCTTCCAGAGTTGGATTCCAGGTTCTTCTCGTCTCAAATAAAGAACTGGACGAAGGGAGCAAAAAGCAGTGGCAAAGTTTATTCAAGAAAGTAAAAGTCTCAAAATGCTGAAGGAAACTGGTTCCTATCCCTGAATCTTACTGTGAATAAAACTATCAGTCAAGAAGAGAGGTTGCAGACACTTTCAGATACACAGGTTCTACAGCCGTATCTCCCGAAACCTTTCCCAAAGAGCTACAGGAGGATGTGCTCCACTGAAACGCGGATGTCACCGGGACAGAGGAAGTGCTGAGGTCTAGGAGATAGGAGAGAGGTGGGGAGCTGGATGTTGGGAAAGGGAGATCATGGCATGGCAGCTGGGCGTAGATGTTACAGGGCAACCAGTCAAGTAAGACCACATGACTCATGAGACAGATATGTTGTGGGCTATTGCCACCAACACACCAACTTCCACTGTGGTTTCTTTTTTTGTTTTTGCTTTGACTTCTAGGAAGGAATGGTCGGGTGGATGTGACCACGCTGTTGTCTGTACTTGACTTGGCCTGACCATGGCAGAGCTCCTACCCTCCCCCACTACCTGCCCCCAAAGCCACTGAAGATGCTCATCTCCCTTCGGGAACAGCACTGCCCAGCCTTCTGCTGAGGGCTCTGGCAGACTAGGGTGCTCTCAGACGTGGAAGTCACAGGACAGGGTCAACTCCTCAGCCCTGCTGCTGCCCCATTCCTGGCCAGCCATGTGCCTTCTGGAGCCACTCAAGCGCTTGTCCACTGACTTCTCCAGAGGCTGTGTAGACTCTCAGGAAAGCCAACACTAGGTTTCATCTGGCAAGCCCTTCCTCTCCCAGCGGCTGTCACTGACGAGTGGCTGGACCATGGTAGCCCACGTGTGTAATCCCAGTACTCTGGGAGGCTGAGGAAGGAGGGAGGGGCATGAGTGCATACACGCACACACACACAAAAGGCTGGGTATGTATGTAGTCAGTATGACGGTCCTGCATTAATTCCTAGTTTAAAAAAGAAGTGGCTGGCTAGAGCCACTTCTAGCCTCCCATACATAGACAGACGGTTCTTCTCTCTAGTCTGTTCCAAAACCCCAACCATACAGTCTTTTCTCTTTTTTTTGGTCTTTTTGAGACAGGGTCTCCCTGTGCAGTTCAGGCTGGCCTTGAGCTCACTTTGTAACCCAGGCTGGTCTCGAGCTCACAACGATCCTCCTGCCTCAGCCTCCCGAGTGCTGGGATTATAGGTGTGTACCACCACACCTGGCCCAACCATACAGTCTTTCACAAGACGAAATCTCCCCTCACCATATGGCCAGCGATCATGCTCCTTGGTATTTACCCAAAGGAGCTGAAAACTTACATCCACATGAAGCCACACATGCGGGTTTGTAGCTGTTTTATTCCTAATCTCCCAAACTCGGAAGCAGCCAAGATGCCCTTCGTAAAGCTGGTAGCTGCATAAGTATAGGGCGGGGAGCCCAGACCATGAAGTAACGGTTAGCACTAAAAAGAAATGTGCTCTCAAGATGTGAGAAGACATCGGGGACCATGGAGACCCTGGGTGAAGAAGCCATCCGAATGGCTACGTCCTATGAGACTCCACTAGGGCGACGTTCTGGAAAGCGCAAAACCACGGAGACTGGGAAAAGACCAGTGGTCGCCCAGGGACGGGAGGACAGACGTACAGTGGAGAGCAGGATTTAATGACAGTGAAAGCATTCAGATTTCACAGTGGTGGACAGCCGTCACCATACACCTGCCCAAGCCCGTGAAACGCGTGACGCCAGCGTGGGTCCTAAAGCCAGCCATGGACTTGGGGTGGCAAGGATGTGTCATTGTAGGTCTGCTGATTGTCACAAATGTACCGCTCTGCTGGGGGACACGTGTGAGTCAGGGAATACGTGGGACATCTCTCCGCTTTCCTTGCGATTTGCTGTAGACTTAACACTGCTCTACCGAAATGTCTTTAGAATAAAACACAGTGTAACCAGATAGTGGAAAATGGGTAAAAGCCAAACAAATTCTGTAGTCTACTTACTATTACACGAACATAAATTTCTTAGTTTTAACAAATATGTTATGCTATATAAGATGTTAACGTTAAAGGAGATCAGGCAGTGAGTATGTTAGAATTCTCTGTACTATCTTTACAACTTTTCTATCAGTCTAAAATGATTCAAGAGCCAGGCCTGGTGGCACATACCTGTTATCCCCATACTTGCAAGGCTGAGGTAGGAGGATCGCTGTGAGTTTAAGGCCAGCCTGGGCTACATACCAAGTTTGTGGCCAACCTGAACTGGGAGCCCTTGTCTCAAAAAATAAATAAATAAATAAGATTTAAAAATAGAGAGAAAAAAGTTTAGCCAATATAGCATTGAGATTAATCCATGCACAGGGTATAAAGAAAAGCAAGACAATAATTAACATAGAAGTCATGGTAAGGGGTACAGGGGACTTGGGAGGGACAGATAAACAGTGTTGAAGAGCTGATAGTGATCTACTTCCTTGTATAAAACACAAATACACAGCTTCTTAAATTGCTATTCTTTTTTTTTTTACTTTGTGGTACTAGGGATTGAACCAGGGCCTTTTTACTGAGCTACAGCCCAAGTCATTTTTAATTTTGAGACAGTATCTCACTGAGTTGCTAAATGGCCGGACTAGGCTTGAACGTGTGATCCTCCTTTCTCAGTCTCCCAGAGTTCTGGGATGACTGCTGTGTACCGCCACGCCTGTCATTAAATTGCTCTTCTTTATGCTGTGTGTCTAGGTTTTGTACTCCATTCTGCATGGTATGGAGCATAATTTTGGGAAATGTCTTACACAATACCTAAGTGTAATGTAGTTGCATTACGACTAGCGACACTCCCAAACATCACAGCGATTCAACGCTGTGTGCTCAGGGAGAGTCTTCCCTTACAAAACAAAACCACCTCCACCTCCCCAAAGGCTATTCCACTCAATAAGCCAGTGCTTTGTGATGTTGTTGTTCTTTTGCATAGCATGGACACCTTTCTCATGCCGACTATGATCCTAGTATATAAGGACCCTTTTTTTGTACCAGCAATCGAACTCATGACCTTGCGCTTGCCAGGCTGGGGCTATGCCTCTGAGCTATCTCCCCGGCTGAAGGACGTGTTTTAAAGATATCCCAACTGCAAGACCATAAATTTTTGTGTTAAAAAAAAATGTGTACCCTAAACACAAGCCAACTATGTCCCATAGTATACTGCATTATTCTGAATTTTAAACTTAACTCAAGATTAAAAGCCACTGTTCAGTGACTCAGTCCAATGCTTGAGAAAAACTCAGAGGTCTGACTGCAGCTTAGTCAGAGACAGGGACTCTATTCTTGGTTTTCCCCATCTGTGTAATGGGTGTCATAGAATCCCTACCTCACAACCTTGTTATGAGGATAAACAAAGCATTTAGAACAATGACTGTTGCCTATTGAGCACAGTAGAAATTCTCATTCTATTTTTTTTTTTTTTTTTGTCTTTTTGAGACAGGTTCTTGCTATGTAGTTCAGGATGACCTTAAGCTCACTTTGTAGCCCAGGCTGGCCTCAAACTTGCAACGATCCTCCTGCCTCAGCCTCCTGAGTGCTGGAGTTACAGGCATGCACCACCACACCTGGCAAATTCTCATTCTAAAAAAGACATTTGAGGAAGTTTTTTTAAAGGTAGTTTTGTATTTATTTTATTATGTGTATATGTGTGTGTATATTATAGTATTGGGCATTGAACCTGGGGCATTTGCACCAAGCTACATCCCTAGCCTGTTTTTATTTTTTATTTTGAGGCAGGATCTCACTAAGTTGCTAAGTTGTCCAGGCTGTGTTAGCACTTGCGATCTTCCTGCCTTAGCCTCCTAGAGTGTGAAATTATAGGTATGTGCCGCTGCACCTGACCTAAAGGTAATTTTAATAATATCTATTTTTGTCTTTTTATTAGTCCTCCACTTGACACCAGTGGAGGAGCCAAACAGTGCTATAACAAATAGTCAGGCAAACAGTGATTAGCACATATGTGTGTTGAGAACCTACTCTGTCCCTGCTCTTCTCAGGATAGGACAGCGCTGGAAGACCCCACTGTTCTTTTTGTTTGTTTGTTTCAGTACAGGGAATTGAACTCATGACCTTAGGCTTCCCAGGCAAGTGCTTCTGCCACTGAGCTATATCCCTGGCCCAACATACCACTGTTCTTCAGGCCTGAAATCCAGGAGGTGCTGGCTGACATCTCTGGACAGAGGGTTTGTTAAACACAGCACAGCCAGGTGTTTAGTAAAGGTCTAGGCAGGCGGCCTCGGAATGATCCCCAGCTCTTCTTACTGACACGGTGACCTCAGATAAGTGACTCGCTTCTCTGAGACTCAGCTTCCTCTCCTAGGAAAGGGCGCAGCGAGGTGCCGGGAGGCGTGCACACGGTCACACATGCGGGGCCTGCTGCGTTGTGAGTGAAGCCGTGTGTGGGCTGTGCTGAGTGCGTCCCACAAGCCTCCATGTTGTGCAAGTCGCCCTTCCTGTTGTGCTTGCAGGCAGCATGGCACGTGCTAGGAGGCGAGCCGTGCCCTGGGCACGCCCCTCGGCTGCAGTGGCTCACAGGTCCTCTGATGCATGACTGCGCACACAGTCAGGACGAAACCACGGAGCCCAGAGTCTGGGCTGAGAGGAAACAGATCTCCATTTGCTTCTTCCTCCCAACCTCGAATTCCTGCATGCAGTACTGGGCCAGGGACCCCCTGAAGAAAGGGGACTCTCCAGTGTGGGCCCTGACCACTTCCCTGGCAAGGAAGTGACGTTGAAGGACAGGAAATAAGAAATAGATGTGTAGGTAGGCAAGGTGGCATGTGCCTGTAATCTCAGCTATTGAGGAGGCTGAGGCAGGAAGATCTCAAGTTTAAGGCTACCCCAGGCAGCTTATTGAGACCCTGCCTCAAAATAAAAATAAATGAACAAGTAAAAAGGGTTGGAGGTGTAGCTCCACAGGAAGGCCCTGGGTGCCATTCCCAGCACTGCCCAAACAAGATGGGTTTGTGCTTGCAGTAGTCATCAGTATTCACCCATGTATTCAATCATTTCATCAATCCTCCTTGCACGCCTGCTATGTGTCAACAGGCAAAATCCCAGCCTTCTTTAACCCGGTAATCCATGAGGAAATTGCTAACAAACAGAACGGACAAGGAAATATGACAGTCCTTTAGAAGGCAGTGAATGTCATGGAAAAGCAGCAGGCAGACCGAGCTGAGGGCAGAGGTCAGCAAACTACGGCCCACAGGCCAAATCCAGCCACACAGTCTTACACAGCTCAAGACTTTCCTACTTTTTAATGAGTGGGGAAAACAATAATATTTCATAGCATATGGAAATGATAAGAAATTCAAATCTCAGTGCCCAAAAATAGTTTTAGTAGAACATAGTCACATCGTTTAGGCTGTGTATTTTCTGAAGCTGCCTCTGTGTTACAACGGCAAAGTTAAATGGCTGTGACAGAGCCCATACCAGGGCCCAATATTTAATATATTTCCCTTTACAGAAAATGATTACAGAGCCTGGGAGTGGGGCGTGGGATGGGTTGTGATTTTTATAGTACCAAGGCAGCTAGGGAGTCTCAGGGAGAAGGTGGCCCTTGGGTGAAGCCAGAGGAGGCAGAGGGAGCTCTGTAGACTTCAGGAAAGAATGTTCTGTAGAGGAATGGGCAGTGCAAAGGCCCTGAGGTAGGCCTGTGTCTGAGGAGCAGTGTGGAAGCTTGGAGCAGTATAGAAGTAAGGGAGTAGAGGGGATGAGGACAGGTAGGTGAGGAATAGATTGTCGGGGGTCTTACAGTTCACAGGGGCATCTCTGACCTTCTGCTGAGGGAGATGGAGCCACAGGAGGATTCTGAGCAGGCGAGGGATGTGGCCTGACTCAAGTGCTAAGATGGTCCCTCTCCTCCAACTGTGTGTGAGGCTGTGGAAGGCAGAGAAGATTCCAGGGAGGTTTGAAGCTGGAGCCAATGGTATTTCTTGCTAGATAATCTTCTACCTGGACATAAGTCCCCAGAGCATTCATAACTCAAGTCAGATGCTCCAGGATTCCAGTCCTAGCTTTGCCAAGTAGCAGCCAATTGATCTCAGGTAAATTGATCAATCATTGTAGCTTCGATTTCCCATCTGTAAAACGGGGCTTTTAAGGAGGAGGTGGGAGATCAATAGGATCAACCCTGCAGAGCAGTTAGAACTGTGTGTGACATGGAGGCAGAGCTCCCAACAGGACAGCCATGACGTGGGTCCTTCCCCAGGGATCCCTGTCAGCCCAAGACACTGTCCCCAAGGTGAGTGCCACCTTTCCTCCCAGAAAGGGGCTGTCCCCGCTACTCACCTCTGAGATGCTTAGCCTTTCCAACCCTCAGTCTCCTCATCTGTCAAATGGGCTCCCTAAAGTCTGCAGTACAGATTGCCAGGGGCTTGAAGGGAACTGCTTTATAGACAGGATGCTGGGCACACAACAAGGAATCTGTCACCAACAAGAGCTACATGGGGCTTCTCAGGAACCTTTACCAGCATTGTATTAGGAACATTTTCAAGCACACAGGAAAAATTAAAACTTTTACAAGGAACGTACAAATACACGGTATCTGGAATCTATTTTGAACATCTTACTGTTCTTTCTTTATCACCTATTTCTCTAACCATCCAACAATCCGTTTAATTTTATTATGATGAATCTTAAAATCCTGAAATATTTCTATTACGATTTTCAAGGACTCAGTTTATACCAAGGGTTATTTCCCTCTAAGTACTGGGGACTGAACCCATGGCTGTGCACGTACACAAGGGCCCTACCACTAAGCTGTATCCCCACCCCTTTATTAAATTTTTATTTTGAGATAGAGTCTTGCTAAGTTGCCTAGGCTGGCCTTGAATTTGTGATCCTCCTGCCTCAGCCTTCTGAACAACCAGGATTACAGTTCTGCACAACCATGCCTGGCTCCACATGCTATTTTTGAGCACTGTTCTCAGTTCATTCCATCCATGCATCCTTACTTCAATTCTCTAAAATATATCAAGTGTGCAGTATGGTAGGTTTGCCCTCATTATACAGATGAGGAAATTGAAACAGAGAGAGGGAAAGGACTTGTAGCTACTAAACGCTTGGAGTTGAATTTGAACCTGGGCCATCTGACTCCAAAGCCCTGGCTTTTTATCCATTAGTGCCATCTCTCTTCTCAGATTGGGTGAAGTGAACCACACAATGGGATATTGGGATAACATGAGCCAGTGTGAAAGAATGCCTAGGGAAGTCCAATAAAAATAACATTGGACTTTGGTGTAATCATGGTTCAACACAAATCCTATGTCTAAGAAGAGAGTGCTCCGGCAGGGCCTGCTGATACAGGTTGCAATCCCAGCCCTCTGTGAGGCTGAGGCAGGAGGGTCTCAAGTTCAAGCTTAGCCTGTGCAGCTAAGTGACTTAGCAAGAGTCTGTCTCAAAATAAAATACAATAAAAAAGGGCTGGGAATGTATCTTAGTGGGAAAGCCCTGGGTTTAATTCCAAGAATGACCAAAAAAAATGTCCTTCAAGGAAGGGTAACTACTGATAAATAAAATTTGCTGTGAATAATTGCAGCTGTTATTTACTTAACCCTTTCCCTGCGTCTTGCCATGTGTTGCATAGGCTGTTTCTCTTCAAGCACTTTTGAGGGTAGCACTGCTATACCCATTCTAGACTCTCGGCCACTGAAGCTAAAGTCAAGCGCTCACCCAACATTACCTACCCAAGAAATAGCAGAACAGGCTTCAGACCCAGCATTGTCAGTTCCCTGGGCCACTAAACCTTCCCAGCTGTGGGGCTGGGGATTTAGCTCAGTGGCACAGTGCCTGCCTGCCAAGTGTGAGGGCATGAGTTTGGTTCCCAGTACCAGAAAAAAAAGAAAAAAAAAAAACATCTTCCCAGGTTTACCTTCTAATTTTTCAAGATATTACTTTCATAATGGAAGGTAACTTTTTAAAAAGTGAAGTCTCTTGAGGAACAGGCTCATTTATCTTTATTTCATTAGCCATTACTTTGATAAAATTCAAATCCTTACCTCACACCATACACAAAAACCAGTTCCAGATAGATTGCCAATCTAAATGGAATGCAAAGTGACAAAGCTATTGAGAAATACCATAAGAGAAAATCAGTCTTCTTTAGAAGTAGACAAATATTTCCTAAATAAGATGTAGACAATCACTATCTATAAAGGAAAAGACTGATCAATTAGACTATGCTTATTAAGACCTTTTGATCATTAAAAAAGGAAAAACTCTACAAAGAGAGGAAAATGAAGCCATAGAGATGTCCATACAACTGACAATGGCTTGATTTCAGAATGCATAAAAGGCAAATCCATTTAAGAATGGACAACCCCCCAAAATAAAAATAGACAACACAATAGAAGACAAGCAAGATGTGTTCTTGAATAAACAAATCACCAAAAAGGACACCCAAAAGGGCAATGCCTAAATGATAAGATATGCTACTTTATTACTCACCAGAAAAATGCAAATGAAACTCCAAGAAGCTACTACTACACGCCCACCAGAATGACTAGAAATGAAATGCCTGACAACGCCACGTGCCCGTGAGGATCTGGAACAATGGAAATGTTCCACGATGGATGGCGGGAGGAGAATAATGATTAAACCACTTCGGAAAACACTTTGGCAGGATGGCCCATCTACCCAAGAGGAATGTGTAGACACGTTCCCCAACAAAATAAGCACTAGAAACTGAAGAGTGGCGCTATCTGCAAGAGCCAGAAAGGGGGAGGCGACTCCAATAATTTCTATTGACAGTTGACCGAGAAATAAATCATGGTGTGTTTACACAATGAATACTACTTGGCAGAGAGAAGGAATGGGGTGCATTTATCTGCCCAGCCCAGATGAATTGCATACTGGTAATGCTGAGTAAAAGAAGTCAGATACAAGAGTTCAATACTGCACATTTCTATTTGCATCATATGCAAAAAAAAAAAAAGTGAAAGGAAAGTGCTGTGTACAGGAGATGTACTTAGGTGTTAAAACCAAGGTTGGGTCAAGGTCAATAAAGTAGTCCCTTCATGAGAGGGTAGCGCCTGGGGAGGGGCAGAGGGGGTTCGGGGAGAGCTGGTGAGAGACTGACGGTTACACTGTGAGTTCTCCTTGTCATGTGCATTAAGTGGAACACGAGGTGTTCTGTACCTTCCTGTAGGTTTGTCAGATTGCCGCATTTTAAAAAGTTTAGTTTAAAAGTGATCAGCCGCTGACGGTCCTAGGTTCCAAAGTGCGCGGGGCGGCTCATGGGAGCATGACGACAAGCGGGAGGGATGTGTAGGGCCCCTGCTCTGGGCCAGGCACTGCTGTCAGTGCTTCACGTCCGTCATGGAGTCTAATCCTCCCAACGACCCTCTGAGATAGTTACTGCTGTTACCCTCGCTTAGCAGAAGGGGAAACTGGCAGTGCAGTGAAATCCCTTGCCTCTGGCAGGCAGTGCGCCAGCTAGATTTAAACCAGGCTCTCTGGCTCTGTTCACCCCCCAGGGTCCAGCAGTCCCTGAGCCGTGAGTCCCGATCTGCCGGGAGGGTCCGACACAGCCGATCTCCGCAGGCCGTTATAATTTGGGGTTGTGCATGGAAAACGGGGCCCACATGAACTGGGATGGGAACAACTTCTTTCCTCGTTTGCTTTTATTGCCTTTTAACGCAGGAGTCCTTGAAAACGTGGTCTGGAAAGCGTATAGATCTCCCAAGATATTTTCCCCGGGGTTAATGAGGTCAGTACTGGTTTCATAGGAATATTAAGATTAAGTTTTGTCCTTTTGACCTTCCAAAGGCTCTGGAACCGTCATCACTGATGACGTGTACATGAAGTGTATATGATGACGGCTAATGGAGTGTACATGTGTTTTTAAAAACACCTCCGTTTTATTTTCCTACATGGTAAACAGTAATAGACATACTCCACATATAGAAAACCTCATACTTTTTAAGAATGAAACTTTCGGGAACCGCTTCTGTAATTAGAATTTAGCACATCCTTCTGTTAGGAGAAGCCCAACAGATCACAGGATATTAGCAGCTGTGTCATGAAGAGAAATTACAGATGTTTTCAAATCTTCATTACAATCATTAACCTTCCATACCCTCATCAAAACTTCAAAGTTAGGGGCTGGGGATTTAGCTCAGGGACACAGCGCTTGCCTGGCAAGTGTGATGTCCTGAGTTCGATTCCCAGCACTGAGAAAAAAACCAAAAACCAAAAACAAAACCAAAACAAAAAAAACTTCAAAGTTACTTTACTTTTTTGCATCTGGCACTGGACTTCAGCTTAATGCATTAATAAAGAGCACATGCATCACTGTATCACATATTTGTTTGAAAAATCTTGGTCTGTAGTTTAGTAGCGTGGGTTTCTTTTGTAATTCTGTGCGTTTATTTTATGCATGTAAGAGCAGGACCCTGAGAGGGGGCCTCCTCAGCTTGCTACAGGTGTCTTTAGCACAATAACAGTTAAGAAACCTCGATTCTGGAAGACTACCAGAAAAGATTAAAATTAGGAAGGTGGTATCATGCTGGCCACTGTAGTGGTGGACGAAAGGAACTTGAATTTGACTGAGAGCAGCTTTTGCTGTCTTTGAAGATGCAACAGAGACTTGGAGGTTGCTGGGGACCACTACAAACTGGCTCTGAGCAGGATTTAATATTAACCATTGGGCTTTCTGTGTTTACTTGTGAGTTGTCTGAAGCTTAGGCACCTTGTCTGACAAGATAAGGCGGCAACTGAGGAGGTCTGGCTCCAACCCCAATTAACTACAAGGAGACTGCAGCTGTAGGCTCCACACTGCTACAATAAATACCAACCTAAAGATAAGGTAGTTCTCTTGGTTGACATAATTTATTACTTGGGAAAATTCTCCCAAGGTCCTGCGAGATTCCCCCGTTTTCTTGAGTATCCTCCTCCTTTGCTTGGAAACCTAATAAATACAGGCTGCCCAGAGCAGTCTTTGGCTAAACTCAGAGAATGCTGAAGCTGTAAGAGAGTGAGTCCCTCCTGGAGCCCTAAAAATCATTTCCACTGTCTGATTTATTTAAGCCTTCTCCGTCCACTCGCTTGGGAGATTGCGGGCCTGATCAGCCTGCAATAACTTAGGGTTATTTAACCCAGTTTTCGGTAGGAGGGAGCGGTGAAACCCACGCAGTGCAAAGGCTCATCTGAGTCCCTTCCACCCCAACGCCAGAACTCGGCGTCCTCCACCGGCGGAAACATCAACGTACAAAGTCAAATCGTGTGGTCGCTGTACCTACGGACAGGAGCGGGGAGCACATGAAAATCGACACCCCCGGACCGCCCCTGCCGCCCATCGGGAGCCCCAAGCATACTTCGTCGCAGTCACCTCAACGCTGAACAGCGCAGCAGGTTAACGGGGAAGATTCCCCCTCGCGCTCACCCGGAGCGCAGGACAGCGCGCGCTAATAATAATAAGACAGCTCCCCTCGCTCGGGGCCAAGCGGCAGGAAGTTTGATGCGCGGACGCATTTCATCCCCGCCACAGCTGGCGGAGCAGCACTGTCACCCCTTCGTTTTCACAGGTGAGAAAACAGGGGTGCGGGGAGGTTGAGTAACCCGCCCAGGCGCGCGGGCCGTAGTCATTTTGCTTTTATGTTCTCCGGATGCCCAGGGGGCCCTGAGGAGGAGTTTTGGATTAAGTTTGCAAGGAGGAAGGAAGGAGGAAGAGCTACCCGGAGATCACGACGCCGGCCGGGTTCGGGGATGGGACTTTCCCGGGGGTCCGCGCACCTGGGTGTGCGGAGATGCGGCGCCGGCGCGCGTGGCCTGGGGCGCCGCAGCCTTACCTGTCCGCTGCGCGCTCACCTGGCGTCCCGCGGGGAGGTGGCGGCCGAGCACCAGGCCCTTCTACGGCCCCCTTCCTGCGCCCCACCCTGGGGAGGGGGGCGGACCGGTGGGCGTGGGGCCCCCGGGACCGGCCCGACCTGTGGGACCCGGGGCCCCGGCTGTCTGGGGAGCCCGTCACCCCGAGGCAGCCTGTCCTTCCGGGGCTGGCGGCTGTGGGCGGCGGGAGCCTCGGCGCCTGCAAACTCATAAATACTGCGGCGGCTCTCATGGCCGGGACGCGGGCTGGCGGGCGAGCGAGCGCGGCCGGCGGCCCC
>NW_004955468.1:445890-451898 GCF_000276665.1 Chinchilla lanigera | reverse complement strand
GGGGAGCTGGCGACGCACCTGGAGCCGGGAGGAGGGAGCGGTGCAGGGAGGGGCGCGCGGCTGGAGAGGATGGGACCGGAAGGGCCGGGCAGCGGCGGGGCGAGGCTGCCGGGGGAGCCGGGGAGCGAGGGAGCGGCCTGGACTTCAGAGGATCTGGGGGTGCGCTGAGGGAGCTGGGGTCGCCGCCACCACGGCGGAAGGCTGAGGGCAGAGTCCAGAGGGACGGGGTCGCTGCGGGCAAGGATGCCGTGCTGGGAGTCTGGGGAGCAAGAGAGAAAAGACCAGGCTCACCAACAGCAGAAGGGAAGGCTGGGGGTGGCCTGGCCAAGGCGACTCCAGCACCGAGTGCCCCGGACTTTCTGGGTCTCTCTTGGTCCAGATCAGGACCGGAGAGCCAGGCCTGTGGGGTCTCGGGTCTGGCCCCACCTCACCCCTGCCGTGCCACTGAGTCACCTGCTTGCTCAGTTTCCTATCTGTGACGGGAGGTGGTGATCAGGGCCGCCGCCACCTCACAGGAATGCTGCGGGGCTCCCAGGGCATCTATGCAAAGCGCTGGGCACTGGGGCGCTGGCAGCCGCCAGCCTGTCATCTTCTCTCCCTCCAGCACCCGGAGAACCACTCCCCCAAGAGCTCCTCCCCGCCCTGCACCAGGCCCAGCGCACAGGCAGACAGACCAACAGACAGCACTACCGAGCTCCCTCCGCTCTCCGCCCTCCTGAGGGAACCTGGACTTTGATCCACTCCTCAGCCCTGCCTTCCCCTCTCGGCCCCACCAGCATCACCCTACCACCATGCACGCCCTTTCTGGCTGCTGTCTACTCCTGCTTCTCTTTGTGGTAGTCCGGGGAGCCCTGGAGACCCCCAGCGCGATCCCGGTGCACGTCCATCTGTCCTATCCAGGTAAGTATCTGTGACCCCTCCTGAGGCCTCTCCTAAGGAGGCTTCATGATATTTCATTGGTTAGGGGCTCCGGAAACTTAGGAATCCTAAGCTGGCAGTCTGTTCTTCCTGGCCTCAGTTGTCTGACTCTGTGAAATGGGATTATAGTCATGTACCTATATGGAAAGTGTCGATGGTGTCCGGCCCATCATGAGCTCTCTCTGGCTCCAGATGGGGTTGCTGTTGTCCTTGTTTATCATGTCACTGTTGGATCTGGGAGACCTGGCATGTGAGTGTGCGCTTGGCGTGATAATCAGTTGTGGACTGGGGGTATAGCTCAGCGCCTGCCTGGCAAGCACAAAGTCATGAGTTCAATCCTCCGCTCCTCTTCCCTGAGGGCTGGGTCCCACTCCTGCATGGAGAGGTGAGAAGCACAGTGTGAGGACCTGGGCTCTGCACCTTCTCTGTCCAAGTTGCCTGGGCTCGAATCCCAGCTTTGCTACTTACTGCTGCGTAACCTCAGCTGAGTGATTTCACCTCTCTGGCCTCAGCCTCTGCATCTGGACAATGGGTGATACGAGTGTGACCTCAGGGTGAGGAGTTCATGAGTCACTACCTGTAGAATGACAGGCTGAGGTTGGTGAGTTGCAGAGTATCACACGTTCTTGTCTCAGGACCCTTCTGGAGGTTACCAAGAACCTCTGAGAGCCAGGTATTGTGGTGCACTCCTGTACTCCCAGCACTCAAGAGGCTGAGGCAGGAAGATCACCATGAGTTTGTGGCTAGGCTGGACTACATAAGTGAGTTCAAGGCCAGGCTGAACTACATAGCGAGACCCTGTCTCAAAAAACAAAAAAACAAACAAAGAAAAAATGAATCTCCAAGAGATGGTTCTGGAGATACCTGCTGGTACTGGGCATATTAGAAATGAAAACAAAGACACCCAAAATATATATTAAGCTATTATGATGAACAATAACAAATCCCTTCTGTATGAATGTAAATAACATGTTTTGTTTTGTTTTGAGAAGGGATGTTATTATATTGCCCAGGCTAATCTTGAACTCCTGAGCTCAAGCAATCCTCCTGCCTCAGCCTCCTGAGTAGCTGTGAAAACAAGCCCACATGATTGTGCCTGGCTTCACATAAATGCTATTTTATTTATTTATTTTTGTCTTTTTGAGACAGGATCTCACTATGCAGTTCAGGCCGGCCTTGAGCTCACTTTGTAGCCCACGCTGGTTTTGAACTCCCAACAATCCTCTTGCCTCAGCCTCCCAAGTGCTGAGATTATAAGCCTGTGCCACCATGCCCAACATAAATGCCTTTTGAAATGAAAAAAAAAAAAAAAAGCCCTCTATTTTGCCAAAGAAGAAAGTTGGTAATGATTGTGGTGTTATCTACGGCACTTACATCTTTTTAGATCACTTTGATGTCTGACTGAATAGACGACTGGGTTCTCCTGCTTTTGCTTCCATTTTGGCTGCTGTGAGGAGTTGCTGTGGATGATGTCGATGAGGGAATCTTGCTTCACACAGATACCTGGTTGTGCCGGGCATAGTGGCACATGCCTGTAATCCCAGCACTCAGGAGGCTGAGGCAGGAGGATCATTGCAGGTTTGAGACCAGCCTGGGCTACAAAGTGAGCTTAAGGCCAGTCTGAACTGCATAGTGAGACCCTGTCTCAAAAAAACAAAATAAAACAGATACATGGTTGAAACGGGGAGAAAGACTTTAATACATTTCAGATCATTGTGGCTACTTTTCTTTGATACTACACCAAAAGTGAATATACAGGGTGTTTTTTTAAAAAGCTTTTTATTTTGAAATAATTTTGACTTGCAGAAGAGTTCCAGAGATAGTAAGGGGCTGCTGTATAATCTCTACCCATCATCCCTAGTGGACGCCTCTTCTCCAACTACGGTACCAACGTGAAAGCTAAGAAATTAACATTGATAGGAAGTTATTAATGAAACTTCAAATTTTACCACCTTTTCTGCTAATGTCTTTATTCTAATTTGGAAGTGTTTAGTGTCTAGTCTCTTCCATCTGTGACAGTCTTTCAGTCTTCCTTGGGTTCTCATGTCCTTGACACTGGTTTTTTTGTTTTTGTTTTTGTTTTTTGTTTGTTTTGAGGTGAGTTTCTCGCTATGTGGCCCAGGCTGTCCTCACATTTCTGGGCTCAAGCAGTTCTCCTGCCTCAGCTTCCTGGGTAACATTCACTGCAGGTGTGCGCCATCACAACCAGCCTCTTGACACTTTTAAAGAGAGTCATTTCTTGTTGTTGTTTTTGCAATGCTGGGGATTTAATCGAGCACCTTTGCACTGAGCTACATTGCCAGCTCTTTTTTTATTTTGAGACAGGGTCTTACTAAGTTGCCCAGGGTGAGCTTGAACTTGTACCCTCCTGCCTCAGCCTCCCAGAGTGCTGAGCTTACAGGTGTGCACCACCACACCCTGCCAAAGAAAGTAATTTCTGAAAGTCCAGTTGTGATGGGAATCAGAATTACGTGAATAAAGTGGTGTGGCATTCACTGGCCAGGTTGTGTCTGGCCCGGCGCTTTTTAGGGGAATCTTTACAAGGGCAAGACAGCAAACCACGTTCTTAGCACTGCTGTGGAGACTCAGTGACACCTCAGCTGTCCTGTGGCCTTCACAGTAATGCATAGCAAATACACTGTCCTGCAAGCTTCCCATAGACAGCTTGTCTAACTTTGCACTCATATTAAGCCAGAGGTACTATTGTCACTCCCATTTTACAGAAAAGTAAACTGAGGCTCATAGAGGTGAAGAATCTTGCCCCAGGTCACATAACTTGGAAACTGAATGCACCAGAGCCTACGATTGCTCCTTTAAAGCTTTTAATTTTGTACCAATTTTTTTTTCCTTTTACAGAGCAGTCATGACAGGTTTTTTTTTTTTTTTTTTTTTTTGAGGAGTGAAAGAGTAAAGGAAAAATTAACTCTGTAGAGCAAACTTAGGCCAAATAAGAGAATGGATAAAAGCAAAAATAAAAGTACACCCTGGTCCAGAAATGCAGAAGTCACGCTAGCCAGTTTACACTTTTAACAAATTTATTTTGAATGTAATATTAAACACTGTACTTAGGATTTTTTAATCTGTGCCTCTGACTAGTGTGTAGTTTTGCTGAACTGAAGCAGAATTCTGTGTACATCTTTATGTGGTACCTTAGGAGAATCAGACCGGTACACGATGTGTAAGGGTCAAAGCAGGGTAATAAGATCTTCCATCTCCTCCAACGGTAATCATTTTTACATGTGGGGGATTTGTGTTAGTTTTAGAATTAACAGAAGAGTTCCAAAAATATTGTAGAGAATTCTTATCTACTCCTCACTCAGTTCCTCTTAGTGTCTGTCTCTTATACAACCATGATATCATCACTAAGAGCAGAAATCTAGGCCAGGTGCAGTGACATTCACCTGTTGCCCCAGCTACTGAGGAGGCTGAGGTGGGAGAATTGCCTGAGATAGAGCCATCCTGGGCAACATAGTGAGGTCTGTCGGAAAACAAAACAAACAACCAAAACAAAACAAAATGAGGAAACCAATGTGGGTATGATATCATTGCTTAAACTACAGACATTCGCATTTTACCAGTGTTTCCACAAATATCTTTTTGTTTTTGTTTTGTTTTATGGCACTAGAGATTGAACCCAGGGCCTTCACCCTGAGCTACATCCTCAGCCCTTTTGTTTTTTAATGCGAGACAAGGTCTTGCTAAGTCACTTTGTTTCCCAAGCTGAGCCCAAATTTGGGATCCTCCTGCCTCAGCCTGTTCTTTTGCAGGATCCAGTCCAGGATCAAGGCTGTGTCCGCTGAGTGTCCAACCTGCCCGGTCACTTTTGAACTCTCTGTCTTCTGTGGTCTTGTTATTTTTGAGTGCGAATCACCTATTTTGTCAGACGTCCCTCACTTGAGATTTGTCCGACGTTGTCTCGTGACTGGAATTCAGCACTGGGTTCTGCGCGAGATTGGCAGGGATGACACGAGAGGGTCCACCTGGTGGATGTGGCGTGGCTGCTGCCCGTGGTGTGGTCCTTGCTTGGCTGGCTCAGGAGGTGCCTGCTGGGTTTCTCCATTGCGAAGTTACTATTCTTCCCTTTGTGGTTAATAAGTAGCCGGAGAAGGTTGCTCAAGACGGCGTAAATCCTGTTCCTCCACGAACGTTCGCCCACTAGTTTTTATATATAATTATTGTAGGCAAGAGTGGATCCTTCTGCAATAATTATTAGTGTGGTGTTTGTCTGATTGTGATTTTCTAATTTTCTCGTTCCTCCTTTTGTATCATTCCTTCTTCCCATCTAATTAAAATTTTGCTGTAAGGAAGAGCTGTCACGAACTCACAGCTATTGCTTTTATTCCACAAGTAAAACTCCAGTACTGTTGGTACTCATTCTGCTGCTCATGAAGGCCCAGATTAGAGCGCTTGGCATTTCTTCAGCCTGGCTTCCCAGGCTTTTACCAGGCTCACATCGTTGCAGGGCACTTCCTCACTTCCGGCCGCCACAAATTACGATCTTCCCCAGCCCCAGAATCACTCATTTCTCCACTTAGACTGAGTTCCGTTCGTGGGATAATGGGTCATTTGTTTTTTTGTTTACTTCTTTGGTTTTGTTTGCTTGTTTGTTTGTTTTTGTCTTTTTCAGACAGGGTCTCCCTATGCAGTTCAGGCTGGCCTTGAGCTCACTTTGTAGCCCAGGCTGGCCGCGAGCTCACAATGATCCTCCTGCCTCAGCCTCTCGAGATTATAGGCATGCGCCACCACGCCCAGCTACTTCTTTGTTTTTTGTATGTGGAGTTTTTTTTTGAGACAGGGTCTCACTGTGTAGTGCAAGCTGCCCTTGAACTCGCTTATGCAGCCCAGGCTGGCCTCAAATTCACAGCGATCCTCCTGCCTCAGCCTCTAGAGTGCTGGGATTACAGGGGTGCGCCACCATGCCCAGCTGAACGGGTCTTTAGAAACCAAGATCTGAGCACTCTGTAAGCTCTTTGCTAACAGGGTGAAACTGCCCCTGGTTCCTCTCAATGCACAGAGCAAGGCCACCTGCCTTGTGTCCTGTCAGGCAGGCCCACACATCTGTTTTTTTGTACCCACACGTCTGTGTCAGT
>NW_004955468.1:438677-444475 GCF_000276665.1 Chinchilla lanigera | reverse complement strand
GGATTACAGATGTGCACCACTACACCCAGGCACTTTGCTTTCTTTTGATTGAACAATATATCCTGGAAATCAGTGTAGCAATTCCTAGACTCATCTTCATTCATTTTTACACCCTTGCGTGGATGGCGCTCTCTCACTTTCTATCTTTGGGTATTGAGGTTGTTTCCAGAATTTTGCAATTACAATCAGTGCTGCCATGAATATCTTTGTGCATGTGCGTTTTCATATTGCCGGAGAAAGCGCCCAGCCCTTAACATTATGCTACACCATGTAGTTTTTGCTGCCGGTACTGAGGATTGAACTCAGGGCCTTCACCCTGAGCTGCATCCCGAGCCCCATTTTGATTTTTCATTTTGAGACAGGGTCTTGCCCAGTCTGTGCTCCAACTTGTGATTCTCCTGCCTTCGCCTCTCAGGGTGCAGGATGACGGGCGTGCACCGCCACATCTGCCAGCGCGTGGTATTTTTTAAAGCCTTGGTTGCCCACAATACAATGTGAAGCTATCACTTTGAACTCTGGATTTGCATATCTATCTCTCGTATATGTGCTCCTGGCATATAAAGAAACCACGGTGTGAAGATTTACACTGGGAAGCCCATAGGCGTGGTGGCACTGGGCCAGCTTCCTGCCTGGAGCCTGTCACCAGAGCTGAAGGGTGACTGTCCCTTTTACACAGTGTGGGTTCCACATGCTCCAGACTTCTGACCACCTTTGTCCTTGCTGATATCACATTGCCGGCCTCCAGGTGTCTGTCGGTGTCCCTCGAATGACATCCTAGGTGTGCAGTGCTGGCACAAGGCTTGCACATAGTCAAGAGTGGTGATGACATTTGCTCACCCGTGTAACGCAGCCGTACTAGGCACTGGGCATCCCTGACAGGCGGCTCTGGGTTTCCACTAGAAATTGTTTCCAGGACCCTGCCAGGGAACCAAAGCCTGCACATGCCCAAGTCCCATACATAAAATGACACAGAATCTGCATACGACCACGCACTCTTCCTGTGTAGTTTAATGGCCTCTAGATTGCCTGTGATACCCAGTACAGTGCAGGCGGTATGTAAGCAGTTGTTATACTATGCGGTCTGTTGTTTTGTGTGGTTGCGATAGTAGGGACTGAACCCAAGGTGTTCAGAATGAGCTACATCCCCAGCCCTTTTTTATTTATTACAAGACTAGGTCTCACTAAGTCACTAAGTTGCCCAGACTGGGCTCATATTTGGAATCTTCCTGCCTCACCCTCCCAGAATGCTGGGATTACAGGCATGTGCCACTACCTTTGGCTTATACTGTGCTTTTTTAAGGACCAAACACAAGAAAAAAAATGTTTATACACATTCAATACTGATATGACTATTTTTCTAAATATTTTTGGTCCACAAGGATAGGAACCCAAAGATACAAAGGACTGATTATATACTTATTCATCTAACTTCATAACAACGCTCTGGACTACATAGTATTATCATCCCATTTTACAGATAGGAAAACAGAGGCTGGGGAGGTCAAGTAACTAAGAAAGCACAGTTTGGAAATGGAGAGGCTGGGAATGAACCTGGGTGTCCCTAACTAGCATCTTAACTACTAAGTGTCCAAGGACCGTCACTGTCCTTGTCCTGCCCAGCCCCTCCTCTCTCTCCCCAGGTGAACCAGGCTCCATGACTGTGACCTGGACCACATGGGTCCCGGCCCGCTCAGAAGTGCAGTTCGGGATGCAGCTGTCTGGGCCGCTGCCCCTCCGGGCACAGGGCATCCTCACCACCTTCGTGGACGGGGGCACCCTGCGGCGCAGGCTCTACATCCACCGGGTGACACTGCGGAAGCTGCTGCCCGGGGTCCAGTACGGTGAGCACCAGGCTGGGGGCTCCGGGGAGGGGCACTTCCCAGCGGAGGCTTGGGCAGGGCTGGTCCTTCTGCTGCCCCTCCCGCCCCGAGCCTGGGGGGATGGAAGATGCTGGGGATGGGTCCACTGCCGACCCCCCACCAAGGGAAGGGAAGGTGCGTGGGACTGGAGCGGGGTCTCGGCGCCTTCTGCCCCCCACTGACTGTGGCCTCTCTTCTTCCTCAGTTTACCGTTGTGGCAGTGCTCAGGGCTGGAGCCGTCGGTTCCGCTTCAGGGCCTTCAAGAATGGGGTTCATTGGAGCCCCCGGCTGGCCGTGTTCGGGGACATGGGGGCTGACAACGCAAAGGCCCTCCCGCGGCTGCGCAGGGACACCCAGCAGGGCATGTACGATGCCATTCTCCATGTGGGTGAGGCATCGGCTCCATGCGCGGCATGTGGGGTGTGGGGCTCCGAGCCCAGACGGGAGTCTGGGGGGAGCTCTCCAGGGACAGGCAATGAGACTGACCAGAGAGGGGCTCTCTGGTTCCCCAGACTGCCAGGGTTAAATGCTAGCTCCCAAGCCAGAGTGGTGCCACAGGCCTGTAATATCAGCACTCTGGGAGGCTGAGGCAGGAGCGTTGCAAGGTTGAGCCCAGCCTGGGCAACTTAGTGACTTCGTGAAAATCTGTCTAGATAAAAATAAAAAGGACTGGGCATGTAGCGCAGTGAAGAGACCCTGAGTTCTATCCCCAGCACCAAAACCAAACGAACAAAAACAAAGCCTACTGCAGCCCTTAGAGCTGTGGGCCCTGGCCTCGCCTGTGTGTTACCGCCCTTGTTATCGTTAGAGGAAGGGCTGTGGTGGTGACAGAAGAAGCTAACACGACCTGACGTAGTGTGCTTGTGCGTTAGTTGCCACTGTTACTGCCGCCGCTGGTTTTGGAGGGGCTGAAGAGTGGGGTCTGTGTGTGGAGCTAGGCTCTCTGAGTTTGGTTCCTGGGTCTTGATTCACCAGCTCTGTGACCCCAGGCCTCAGTGTCCCGCTCTGGGATGGAGATAATAGAACGGCCTCCTCCAAGGGCACTTTGAAGGTGTAGGTGATGGCACAGGCAAAGCCACTGGAGCCGTGCCCAGAACAGAAGCAGCAGCAAGCTGCAAGTTGTGGGTGACCTGGGAGGGGGCGCGAGGCAGACGGAGACTCGGGCTGGTAGGACCACAGCGCAGCAGACGGCACCGTCCTGAGGGGTCTGGGGCCCCGTGCTTTGGGGCACTTGTGGGTGGCGTGAGGTAGGGATTCAGGGAGCCGACGGCTCTGCCCTCCTGTGAGCCACCCCTGAGCCACCACATGCCTCAACTCTGCTGAAGGCAGAGCTGTGTCCGGGCCTCACTCTCTCCCTGTCCCCCAGGAGACTTCGCCTACAACATGGATCAGGACAACGCCCGTGTCGGGGACAGGTTCATGCAGCTCATCGAGCCCGTGGCCGCCAACCTGCCCTACATGACGTGCCCCGGGAATCACGAGCAACGCTAGTGAGGATGAGGGCGCAGGGCGGGCAGAGGCCGGATCCGTGCGGGGGGCTGTGTCCCTCTCAGCGTCTCACCTGGGTCTCTCCTGCTGCGCTGTCTCTTTGTAGCAGTTAGAGGAGAAGCAAGGGGTGGCCTGGGAGCCGGGCTCCTGGTGACAGTGGGGAGAGGAGCAGAGCTGCAGTACATGACCTTCATCCCCACTCTTTTTTTTTTTTTGGTCTTTTTGAGACAGGGTCTCACTATGCAGTTCAGGCTGGCCTTGAGCTCACTTTGTAGCCTAGGCCGGTCTTGAACTCACAACGATCCTCCTGCCTCAGCCTCCCGAGTGCTGGGATTACAGGCAGGCGCCAACACGCCCAGCTGATCCCCCACTTTTCTCTTCCTTTTCCAGCAACTTCTCTAACTACAAGGCTCGCTTCAGCATGCCAGGAGACAACGAAGGCCTGTGGTACAGGTAACCTGCGGTGCCAGCCTTGCTCCTGGGGGTGGGAGCTGCAGAGCAGACTCCGGTTCTGACCTCTGCCCCAACTTTGGCCCCTCCAGCTGGGACCTGGGTCCGGCCCACATCATCTCCTTCTCCACTGAGGTCTACTTCTTTCTCCGTTACGGACGCCACCTGGTTCACAAGCAGTTTCATTGGCTGGAAAGTGACCTCCAGGTAGGCTGGGCGGGGGTCCCGCTCCGCCCCACACCTCCGTCCCCCCCTACAGCCTTCACACCGTGCCCTTCTCTCTAGAAAGCCAATAAGAACCGGGCGGCGCGGCCGTGGATCATCACCATGGGTCACCGGCCCATGTACTGTTCCAACGCCGACCTGGACGACTGCACAAAGTACGAGAGCAAGGTGAGGCCCGCTGCCCTGGGGGTGCTGAGAGGGGGGCTGGGGGCCGGCCTGAGTCACCCCTCACCTCCTGCCTCCTCCCGCCAGGTCCGCAGAGGCCTCGGGGGCAAGTACGGGCTAGAGGATCTTTTCTACAAGCATGGTGAGTGACTCAGGGGACCCTCCGGCCCGTGCCCTGCCCCCCTCGCTGCCCGTCCGGGGCCTGACCCCTGCTCTGTATCCCAGGGGTGGACCTGGAGCTGTGGGCTCACGAGCACTCCTATGAGCGGCTGTGGCCCATTTACAACTATCAGGTGAGGCGCGTGGAGGGCGGGACCCGCGGGGCTGATGTCAGCTTGGCCCTGTGTGGCGCGCTCACCCCCTTGCTCCCTGCTCCAGGTTCTTAACGGGAGCTTCCAGCAGCCCTACACCCACCCTCGGGGTCCTGTCCACATCATCACAGGATCTGCGGTAAGCAGGGCTGGCGGGGAGGGACACCTGGGCTCCCCGCTCTGGCTCCGGAGGGCCAACCTTGTACCAGCCTGGGTACCTTTCCACAGCGGACATCACCTGCTTCTCCGCCCAAAGCTGGTACTGCTGGTCATGTGGCCATCCGACGGGGTGGGGTACAGAGGTTCCAATAGGAGTCACTGTTTATTCAGAGCCACCAAAAAGTCACTAGAGCCCCTTTTTTATTACATGCCTTGGGGGAGCCGGGCACAGTGGTGCATACCTATCATCCCAGTACACAGGAGGCTGAGGCAGGAGGATCGCAAGTTCAAGACCAGCCTGGGCAGCTCAGCAGGGCACTGTCTCTAAATAAAAAATAAAAAATACATTTTTTTAAAGGGAGAGCTGGGACGGGGGCACGTGTGGCTCAATGGGAAGCTCAGGTTCAATCCCCAGGAGGGGAATGATCTTGGAGAAAATACTTTTAGGCCATCCAAAAGTGTAATGAGGGGTGCTGGGGATTTAGCTCAGAGGCGCAGTGCCTGCCTGGCAAGCACAAGATCGTGAGTTTGATTCCTGGTACCGGAAAACAAACAAACAAACAAAAGTGTAATGAGGGTTTTTAAAAAAATGATCTACATTCTCCTCAGATTTATTAATTGGGATCCTCCTATAAGGAAGAGTTACGCCTCTGCCCCATTCATTTAGTTGGTGAACGCATTATTTATGTCATGGACTCAGGAGTAACTTCTGGTGTGCTGTGGGTTATATTCCCATCCTCTTGTTATCTCTCTGGATGCTGAAATCGCTCCAGCTCTGGCCACAGGGAGCGTTCACATCGGCTTCTGTCCCGTTCTGACCTCGGCCCGTCGTTCTCCCTTGCTGGCCTCCCTCCCTGCACGGAGGGCCTGGGGCTCCGAAGCCCTCCTCGCCATCTTACGCTTTCCCTGCCACGGCCTGGTTCAGCTTCCTCTCACTCACAGCTGAAGTTCAAACAGCCGGAGGAGGGCAGGAGGCGAACACCCCTTCTCAGCCCTGCCCTGCCCTGCTGTGTCTCTTGGCTGGTGTTTAAAATGTTTTCTGTACATACTAATGAGCGGTTGTCTAGACGGAGAGGTGTTATTGGGTCGCCCACTTTTCAGGCTTCACACCCCAAGGGCTGTCACCCTCTGTGCTTGGGAG